>NW_018406914.1:3515-217606 GCF_002113885.1 Mizuhopecten yessoensis
TATAATACACAACTCAAGACTATGTTACCCAACTACAAACAATACCCGATAAGATACCCCACTTCAGACAATACCCGATATGATACCCGACTACAGACAATACCAGATATGACACCCGACTACAGACAATACCTGATATGTTACCGAACTACAAACAATACCCGATAAGATACCCCACTACAGACAATACCCGATATGATACCAGACTACAGACAATACCAGATATGATACCCCACTACAGACAAGACCTGATATGATACCCGACTACAGACAATACCTGATATGTTACCCCACTACAAACAATACCCGATATGATACCCCACTACATACAATACCCGATATGATACCCGACTACAGACAATACCAGATATGATACCCCACTACAGACAACACCAGATATGATACCCCACTACAGACAATACACGATATGATACCCCACTACAGACAATAGACGATATGATACCCCACTACAGACAATACCCGATATGATACCAGACTACAGACAATACCAGATATGATACCCCACTACAGACAATACCCTATATGATTCCCCACTACAGACAATACTTGATATGATAACCCACTACAGACAAGACCCGATAGGATACCCCACTACAGACAATACCCTATATGATACCCCACTACAGACAATACCCGATATGATACCCCACTACAGACAAAACCCTATATGATACCCCACTACAGACAAGAACTGATATAATACACCACTACAGACAATACTTGATATGATAACCCACTACAGACAAGACCCGATAGGATACACCACTACAGACAATACCCGACATGATACCCGACTACAGACAAGACCTGATATGATACCCCACTACAGACAATACCCTATATGATACCCCACTACAGACAATACCCGATATGATACCCCACTACAGACAATACCCTATATGATACCCCACTACAGACAAGAACTGATATAATACACCACTACAGACAATACTTGATATGATAACCCACTACAGACAAGACCCGATAGGATACACCACTACAGACAATACCCGACATGATACCCGACTACAGACAAGACCTGATATGATACCCCACTACAGACAATACCCTATATGATACCCCACTACAGACAATACCCGATATGATACCCCACTACAGACAATACCCTATATGATACCCCACTACAGACAAGAACTGATATAATACACCACTACAGACAATACTTGATATGATAACCCACTACAGACAAGACCCGATAGGATACACCACTACAGACAATACCCGACATGATACCCGACTACAGACAAGACCTGATATGATACCCCACTACAGACAATACCCTATATGATACCCCACTACAGACAATACCCGATATGATACCCCACTACAGACAATACCCGATATGATACCCGACTGCAGACAAGACCTGATATGATAACCCACTACAGACAATACCCGATAGGATACCCCACTACAGACACTACCCGATAGGATACCCCACTATAGACAATACCCGATAGTATTCCCCATTAAAAGCATGAAAACCCGTCATGGTATGCCAGACAACATTTCCTCTGTAAATGGTATCCGTTTTTATGGACCATTTAGCATAAGAAAGCAGGCTTAGGTTGTTTTATTGTTATTATTGTATGAGAAATATCGGTCATTCTGACTGTACATGGAATTTTCATTTTTAATATCCTCTCCTGATCGTTGTCAACCCATTTGCCAATGTCTTTACTTCAGTACGCTTAATTTGTGTAACCCCCGCCCTCCAGCAACCAAGTAAAGAGAGAGGGGGTATAGTGGAGTCGCGATGTCTGTCTGTCTGTCTGTCTTTAGATGCAAAGTTGTTTGCAAGATACTTGGTACACAGAACCATTACATCGTGGCAAAATAAAAAATAAATAAGAATGGAAATTTCTTTCTATTACCTCACTTTCGGCCTTGATGGTGGACGTTCGCCGAAGTGAGGAAGACAATGGTGGTATGTCCCAAGGCAAGAAAATAAAATTAACAAAGGTTTAAAATGATAGTTGTTGTTCCCTGCTAAACTTTCATCATCTAGGATAATTGCACCAGCTGGTTAACCCACTGACAGTACAATGTGACCGGTCGGTGGATTATGTGCTGGGTGCCTTGGGCAAGATATTTCAGTGAGGTAGCACTCAAATCTGCATTACATCGGCAATATCACAAAAATCCAAAATACACTAACATACCCTGCATACAGCTCTTATACACACGTGCACGCATACATTACAGACAAAGAGCATGACCTAATATGGCTCTAGCTGTAATCAGACGCTAAACTTAACCAAACCAATCGACCGATACGTGAGATTGGCGAGGGTTGAGATTCCCCTATCTCACCCACAAGGGGTGAAAGTTTCTTTTTCTCTTACCCTGTTCACCCATTGTGTATCATATATAAAATGTAATGTTAACGTCACCGGGTAATGATAAGGTTATTCAAACCCCCGGGATAAAATATTGAGCAAAAGACCCTCGGCAAAGCCTCGGGTCTCTTGCTCAATATTTTATCCCTTGGGCTTGAATAACTTTATCCATACCTCACATCAGGGATGAATTCTATTAATCTCAAACCGGTAAAAGTGCGGATACACCTGTCCAGGGTAAGAGAAAAAAGCTCTTTAGTACTTCTACAGTTCTTGGCGCAAGGTATTAATCTGCCTTGCTGGCGACATTTCTAGTTTTATATAGAAGTGATGAATATTGACAGTAAATTTGATGTATGTATCACTCCCAAATAGGTTAGCAGAGAACATGCTACTAGCCATGACCTTAAATAATTACTATTGGCATCATTTATCGATTCTTTAAATAGCACCGGTTCTCTGGGTGCTTACATATTGTATGTACCCATATCCGACATATCCACCAATTACAAATCCCAACAACGTTCCAGCAGGAGTACGCTTGCTAACAATTGCGTAAAATAGTTTGCTGAAATATCCTTGAAAACCCCAGACGAGTAGAATGGAAAGTGTTACTACAGCCAGTTTATAGTGAAGAGTGTTTGTTTAGTGGGAAAATATACATACTTTCGTCAGTATTACATCATGTATTTGATTGGTTTCTTTGTTCGATTGGGAAACAAGTGTCTGTATTACTCCGAGTCCGGACTTATACCGGTAAACAGTCAAAGTGGAGGGCGGATCGCGCCGGATCCATGTCCCGGAGAGAACCCCGGAGACATACTCGCGTTCGGGTAGATGGCTATTGAAGGCATTTTTTGACGCAATTAACCATTGTCGAAGATATACACATTGTTTGCCTTACACTACACCTGATAATTATGTTTTCGTCGAAGAATTATTGGAAAATAAAACACTTCAGTTCTATTGTCGTCTGCTCAATTGGTTATCGAGTCTCGCGCGCGCGGGAGCGTTTCGTCGGCGCAATGACGTGATTGTAATCGTCACCTTGGGGGAGAAAAAAGCATTGTAACATCACAGGTTCTATATCGTAATTGACCAATCCATACTCCCAATCGCTTGTTGGCGACTGAGGCTGGATCTGATAAGCTGTCTCGCGTTGAAGCCCACGTCTGGAACTCGTTGCTATCGTTTGCTCGTTATTGTTCGACTGGTCCTAACCACTTTTGTTAGTATCAAGGCGAAAACAAAAAGGAGGTCAATGCTTTCGAGTACATTTTTTGGAACATCTCGAAAATATTTTTGAATAAAGGTCGTTTCTTATCGTAAAGATACGGTGCTGAGTTCGTGTTGTCAACATTGGATCCGCGAAACGTGATCATGTCAGCTTTGGTATTCGATTTTTGTATCTGTCTGAAATTGTAGGGGTTTGTTTCTTATCCGACGCTTCTATTTGTGAAATGTGTAATCCCGGATGGGTAATGGGACATACAAAGTATTTGTAATGTTCTTTTCTACTGAAACAAAACGTAAAGGGCACAGACGAATATGAACAAGGTGACTATTAACTAGGTGTTAGTAACTGGTGGACTATAAACTAGTGAGTTAGTAACTGCATGGTGGACTATAAACTAGGTGTCAGTAACTGGTGGACTATAAACTAGTTGTCAGTAACTGGAGGACTAGAAACTATGTGTTACTGACTGGTGGACTTTAAACTAGATGTACGTGTCTGGTAAACTATAAACTAGGTGTTAGTGTCTGGTGGACTATAAACTAGGTGTCAGTAACTGGTGGACTATAAACTAGTTGTCAGTAACTGGAGGACTAGAAACTATGTGTTACTGACTGGTGGACTTTAAACTAGATGTACGTGTCTGGTAAACTATACACTAGGTGTTGTGGCTGCTGGACTATAAACTAGGTGTTTGTGACTGGTTGGCCAAAAACTAGGTGTAAGTAGCTAGTGGACTATAAACTAAGTATTGGTGACTGGTGGCCTATATACTAGGTGTTAGTGACTGATAGGCTATTAACTAGATGTAAGTGTATGATGGACTATAAACTAGGTGTAAGTAGCTAGTGGACTATAAACTAAGTATTGGTGACTGGTGGCCTATAAACTAGGTGTTAGTGACTGATAGGCTATTAACTAGATGTTAGTGTATGATGGACTATAAACTAGGTGTAAGTAACTGGTGGACTATAAATTAGGTGTTAGTGATTGGTGGACTATAAACTAAGTGTAAGTAACTGGTGGACTATAAACTAGGTGTAAGTGATTGGTGGACTTTAAACTAGGTGTAAGTGTCTGGTGGACTATAAACTAGGTGTAAGTGATTGGTGGACTTTAAACTAGGTCTAAGTGTCTAGAAGACTATAAACTAGTTGTTAGTTTCTGATGGACTATAAACTAGTTGTTAGTCTCTGATGAACTATAAACTAGGTGTAAGTGTCTGGTGGACTATAAACTAGGTGTAAGTAACTGGTGGACTATAAACTAGGTGTTAGTGATTGGTGGACTATAAACTAGGTGTAAGTAACTGGTGGCCTTTAAACTAGGTGTTAGTGATTGGTGGACTTTAAACTAGGTGTAAGTGTCTGGTAGACTATAAACTAGATGTTAGTGATTGGTGGACTTTAAACTAGTTGTTAGTGATTGGTGGACTTTAAACTAGGTCTAAGTGTCTAGAAGACTATAAACTAGTTGTAAGTTTCTGATGGACTATAAACTAGATGTAAGTGTCTGGTGGAGTATAAACTAGGTGTTGTGGCTGGTGGACTATAAACTAGGTGTTGTGGCTGGCGGACTATAAACTATGTGTTGCGGCTGGTGGACTATAAACAAAGTGTTGTCACTGGTGGACTATAAACTAGGTGTTGTGACTGGTGGACTATAAACTAGGTGTTGTGGCTAGTTGACTATAAACTAGGTGTTGTGGCTGCTGGACTATAAACTAGGCGTTTGTGACTGGTAGGCCATACACTAGGTGTAAGTAGCTAGTGGACTATAAACTAAGTGTTGGTGACTGTTGGACTGTAAACTAGGTGTTTGTGACAGATAGGCTATTAACTAGATGTAAGTGTGTGGTGGACTATAAACTAGGTGTTAGTAACTGGTGGACTATAAACTAGGTGTTAGTGATTGGTGGACTATAAAATAGGTGTTAGTGTCTGGTGGACTATAAACTAAGTGTTGTGGCTGGTTGACTATAAACTAGGTGGTGTGGCTGGTGGACTATAAACTAGGTGTTGTGGCTGCTGGACTTTAAACTAGGTGTTGTGATTGGTGGACTATAAACTAGGTGTTTGTGACTGGTAGGCCATAACCTAGGTGTTAGTGTCTGGTGGACTATAAACTATATGTTTGTGACTGGTGAACTATAAACTATATGTTTGTGACTGGTGAACTATAAACTATGTGTTTGTGGCTGGTGGACTATTAACTTGGTGTTGTGAATGATGGACTATAAACTATGTGCTGTGTCTGGCGGACTATAAACTAGGTGTTTTTGAATGGTAGGCTATAAACTAGAAGGAAGTGTGCTGTGGACTATAAACTAGGTGTAAGTAACTGGTGGGCTTTAAACAAGGTGTTAGTGATTGGTGGACTTTAAACTAGGTGTTTTCGACTGGTAGGCTATAAACTAGGTGTAAGTGTCTGGTGGACTATAAACTAGGTGTTTTCGACTGGTGGACTATAAAAAAGGTGTAAGTAACTGGTGGACTATATACCAGTGTGTTAGTAACTGGTGGACTATAAACTAGGTTTACGTGTCTTGTGGACTATAAACTAGGTGTAAGTGATTGGTGGACTTTAACCTAGGTGTTTGTGTCTGGTGGACTATAAACTAGTTGCTAGTGTCTGGTGGACTATAAACTAGGTGTTGTGACTTGTGGACTATAAACTAGGTGTAAGTGTCTGGTGGATTATAAACAAGGTGTTAGTAACTGGTGGACTATATACTAGTGTGTTAGTAATTTGTGGACTATAAACTAGGTGTACGTGTCTTGTGGACTATAAACTAGTTGTAAGTGTCTGGTGGACTATAAACTAGGTGTAAGTGTCTGGTGTACTATAAACTAGTGTATAAGTGTGTGGTGGACTATAAACCAGGTGTTAGTAACTGGTGGACTATAAACTAGGTGTTAGTGATTGGTGGACTATAAAATAGGTGTTAGTGTCTGGTGGACTTTAAACTAAGTGTTGTGGCTGGTGGACTTTAAACTAAGTGTTGTGTCTGGTGGACTATAAACTAGATGTTGTGGCTGCTGGACTACAAACTAGGTGTTGTGGCTGGTGGACTATAAACTAGGTGTTGTGGCTGATGGACTATAAACTAGGTGTTTGTGACTGGTAGGCCATAAACTAGGTGTAAGTGGGTGGTGGACTATAAACTATGTGTTAGTAACTGGTGGACTATAACCTAGATGTTGTGATTGGTGGACTATAAACTAGGTGTACGTGTCTGGTGAACTATAAACTAGGTGTTTGTGGCTGGTGGACTATTAATTTGGTGTTGTGACTGATGGACTATAAACTATGTGTTGTGTCTGGTGGACTATAAACTAGGTGTTTTTGAATGGTAGGCTATAAACTAGATGTAAGTGTGATGTGGACTATAAACTAGGTGTAAGTAACTGGTGGACTATAAACAATGTGTTAGTGATTGGTGGACTTTAAACTAGGTGTTTTCGACTGGTAGGCTATAAACTAGGTGTTAGTGTCTGGTGGACTATAAACTAGGTGTAAGTGATTGGTGGACTATAAACTAGGTGTAAGTGTCTGGTGGACTATAAACAAGGTGTTAGTGTCTGGCGGACTTTAAACTAAGTGTTGTGGCTGATGGACTATAAACTAGGTGTTGTGGCTGCTGGGCTATAAACTAGGGGTTTGTGACTGGTAGGCCAAAACCTAGGTGTTCGTGTCTGGTGGACTATAACCTAGATGTTGTGATTGGTGGACTATAAACTAGGTGTACGTGTCTGGTGAACTATAAACTAGGTGTTTGTGGCTGGTGGGCTTTTTACAAGGTGGTAGTAACTGTCGGACTATATACCAGTGTGTTAGTAACTGGTGGACTATAAACTAGGTGTAAGGTGTCTGGTGGACTATAAACTAGTTGCTAGTGTCTGGTGGACTATAAACTAGGTGTTGTGACTTGTGGACTAGATGTTGTGATTGGTGGACTCTAAACTAGGTGTTTGTGACTGGTGAACTATAAACTAGGTGTTTGTGGCTGGTGGACTTTTAACAAGGTGTTAGTAACTGTCGGACTATATACCAGTGTGTTAGTAACTGGTGGACTATAAACTAGGTGTAAGGTGTCTGGTGGACTATAAACTAGTTGCTAGTGTCTGGTGGACTATAAACTAGGTGTTGTGACTTGTGGACTAGATGTTGTGATTGGTGGACTCTAAACTAGGTGTACTACAAACTAGGTGTTGTGGCTGCTGGACTATAAACTAGGTGTTTGTGACTGGTAGGCCATAACCTAGGTGTTAGTGTCTGGTGGACTATAAACTAGGTGTAAGTGTCTGGTGGACTATAAACTAGTGTGTTAGTGTTTGGTGGACTATAAACTAGGTGTAAGTAATTGGTGGACTATAAAATAGGTGTTAGTGACTGATAGGCTATAAAATAGGTGTTAGTGTCTGGTGGACTTTAAACTAAGTGTTGTGGCTGGGGGGCTTTAAACTAAGTGTTGTGTCTGGGGGACTATAAACTAGGTGTAAGTGGCTGGTGGACTATAAACAAGGGGTTAGTAACTGGTGGACTATATACTAGTGTGTTAGTAACTGGTGGACTATAAACTAGGTTTACGTGTCTGGTGGACTATAAACTAATTGTTAGTGTCTGGTGGACTATAAACTAGGTGTAAGTGTCTGGTGTACTATAAACTAGTGTGTTAGTGTGTGGTGGACTATAAACCAGGTGTTAGTAACTGGTTGACTATAAACTTGGTGTTAGTGATTGGTGGACTATAAAATAGGTGTTAGTGTCTGGTGGACTTTAAACTAAGTGTTGTGGCTGGTGGACTTTAAACTAAGTGTTGTGTCTGGTGGACTATAAACTAGATGTTTTGGCTGCTGGACTATAAACTAGGTGTAAGTGTCTGGTGGACTACAAACAAGGAGTTAGTGTCTGGCGGACTTTAAACTAAGTGTTGTGACTGATGGACTATAAACTAGGTGTTGTGGCTGATGGACTATAAACTAGGTGTTGTGGCTGATGGACCATAACCTAGGTGTTCGTGCCTGGTGGACTATAACCTAGATGTTGTGATTGGTGGACTTTAAACTAGGTGTTTGTGTCTGGTTGACTATAAACTAGGTATTGTGACTTGTGGACTATAAACTAGGTGTAGGTGATTGATGGACTATAAAATAGGTGTTAGTGTCTGTTGCACTTTAAACTAGGTGTTGTGGCTGCTGGACTATAAACTAGGTGTTTGTGACTGGTAGGCCATAAACTAGGTGTAAGTGTGTGGTGGACTATAAACTAGGTGTTAGTAACTGGTGGACTATAACCTAGATGTTGTGATTGGTGGACTATAAACTAGGTGTACGTTTCTGGTGAACTATAAACAAGGTGTTTGTGGCTGGTGGACTATTAACTTGGTGTTGTGACTGATGGACTATAAACTATGTGTTGTGTCTGGTGGACTATAAACTAGATGTAAGTGTGATGTGGACTATAAACTAGGTGTAAGTAACTGGTGGACTATAAACTAGGTGTTAGTGATTGGTGGACTTTAAACTAGGTGTTTTCGACTGGTAGGCTATAAACTAGGTGTAAATGTCTGGTGGACTATAAACTAGGTGTTGTGACTTGTGGACTATAAACTAGGTGTAAGTGTCTGGTGGACTATAAACAAGGTGTTAGTGTCTGGTGGACTTAAAACTAAGTGTTGTGGCTGATGGACTATAAACTAGGTGTTGTGGCTGCTGGACTATAAACTAAGTGTTTGTGACTGGTAGGCCATAACCTAGGTGTTCGTGTCTGGTTGACTATCACCTAGATGTTGTGATTGGTGGACTCTAAACTAGGTGTACGTGTCTGGTGAACTATAAACTATGTGTTTGTGACTGGTGAACGATAAACTATGTGTTTGTGGCTGGTGGACTATAAACTATGTGTAAGTGATTGGTGGACTTTAAACTGTTTTTTTTTGTGTCTGTTGGACTATAAACTAGTTGTTAGTTTCTGGTGGACTTTAAACTAGGTGTAAGTGTCCGGTGTACTATAAACTAGTGTGTCAGTGTTTGTTGGACTATAAACTAGGTGTTAGTAATAGGTGGACTATAAAATAGGTGTTAGTGACTGGTGGACTATAAACTAGGTGTTGTGACCTGTGGACTATAAACTAGGTGTAAGTGTCTGGTGGACTATAAACAAGGTGTTAGTAACTGGTGGACTATATACCAGTGTGTTAGTAACTGGTGGACTATAAACTAGGTTTACGTGTATGGTGGACTATAAACAAGGTGTAAGTGATTGGTGGACTATAAACTAGTTGTTAGTGTCTTGTGGACTATAAACTAGGTGTAAGTGATTGGTGGACTTTAAACTGGGTGTTTGTGTCTGGTGGACTATAAACTAGTTGTTAGTGTCTGGTGGACTTTAAACTAGGTGTAAGTGTCCGGTGGACTATAAACTAGTGTGACAGTGTTTGTTGGACTATAAACTAGGTGTTAGTAATAGGTGGACTATAAAATAGGTGTTAGTGACTGGTGGTTTATAAACTAGGTGTAAGTGTCTGGTAGACTATAAACTAGGTGCTAGTAATTGGTGGACTTTAAACTAGGTGTTTTCGACTGGTGGACTATAAACTAAGTGTTAGTAATTGGTGTACTTTAAACTAGTTGTTAGTAAGTGGTGGACTATAAACTAGGTGTTAGTAATTGGTGGACTATAAACTTAGTGTTGGTGATTGGTGGACTTTAAACTAGGTGTTAGTAAGTGGTGGACTATAAACCAGGTGTTAGTAATTGTTGGACTATAAACTATGTGCTTGTGATCGATGGACTATAAACAATGTGTTAGTGATTAGTGGACTATAAACTAGTGTGTTAGTAACTGGCTGACTATAAACTAGGTGTTGTGTCTGGTGGACTATAAACTAGATGTAAGCTACTGGAGGACTATAAACAATGTGTTGTGGACTATAAGCTAGTTGTTAATGTCTGGTGGACTATAAACTATGTGTTGTGACTGGTGGACTATAAGCTAGTTGTTGTGACTGGTGGACTATCAACTAGGTGTTGTGACTGGTGGACTATCAACTAGGTGTTAGTGATTGGTGGACTATAAACTAGTGTGTTAATGTCTGGTGGACTATAAACTATGTGTTGTGACTGGTGGAGTATCAACTAGGTGTTGTGACTGGTGGACTATCAACTAGGTGTTAGTGATTGGTGGACTATAAACTAGTGTGTTAATGTTTGGTGGGCTATAAACTAGGTGTTAGTAATTGGTGGACTATAAAATAGGTGTTAGTGACTGACAGGCTATAAACTAGATGAAAGTGTGTGGTGGACTATAAACTAGGTGTAAGTAACTGGTGGACTATAAACTAGGCGTAAGTGATTGGTGGACTTTAAACTAGGTATTTTCGACTGGTTGACTATAAACAAGTGTGTTAGTAACTGGTGGACTATAAACTAGGTGTTAGTGATCGGTGTACTTTAAACTAGGTGTTAGTGTCTGGTGGACTATGAACTAGTTGTTAGTGATTGCTGGACTTTAAACTAGGTGTTAGTGTCTGGTGGACTATAAGCTATGTGTTTTTGATTGGTGGACTATACACTAAGTGTAAGTGACTATAAACTAGTTGGTTAAGTAACTGGTGGACTATAAACTAGGTGTTGTGTCTGGTGGACTATAAACTAGGTGTTTATGACTGGTAGGCTATAAGCTAAGTGTAAGTAACTAGTGGATTATCAACTAAGTGTTTGTGACTTGTGGACTATAAACAATGTGTTAGTGATTAGTGGACTATAAACTAGTGTGTTAGTAACTGGTGGACTATAAACTGGGTGTAAGTTTCTGGTTGACTATAAACTAAGTGATAGTGTCTGGTGCCCTATAAATAGGTGTAAGTAACTGGTGGACTATAAACTAGGTGTTGTGACAGGTGGAATATAAACAATTTGTTAGTGATTAGTGGACTATAACGTAGTGTGTTAGTAACTGGTGGACTAAAAACTATGTGTAAGTCTCTGGTTGACTATAAACTAAGTGATAGTGTCTGGTGGACTATAAACTAGTGTATTAGTAACTGAAGGACTATAAACTAGGTGTGACTGGTGGACTTTAAACTAGGTGTTGTTACTGTTGGACTATAAACTATGTGTATTAGTAACTGATGGAATATAAACTATGTGTTTGTGACTGGTGGACTATAAACAAGGTGTTAGTAATTGGTGGACTATAAACTAGGTGTTTGTCACTTGTTAGCTATAAAATAGATGTAAGTGTCTGGTGGACTTTAAACTAGGTGTTAGTAAGTGGTGGACTATAAACTAGGTTTACGTGTCTGGTGGACTATAAACTAGGTGTAAGTGATTGGTGGACTATAAACTAGTTGTTAGTGTCTTGTGGACTATAAACTAGGTGTAAGTGATTGGTGTACTTTAAACTAGGTGTTTGTGTCTGGTGGACTATAAACTAGTTGTTAGTGTCTGGTGGGCTTTAAACTAGGTGTAAGTGTCCGGTGTACTATAAACTAGTGTGTCAGTGTTTGTTGGACTATAAACTAGGTGTTAGTAATAGGTGGACTATAAAATAGGTGTTAGTGACTGGTGGACTATAAACTAGGTGTAAGTGCCTAGTAGACTAAAAACTAGGTGTTAGTAAGTGGTGGACTATAAATTAGGTGTTAGTGATTGGTGGACTTAAAACTATGTGTTTTCGATTGGTGGACTATAAAGTAGTGTGTTAGTAGCTGATGGACAATAAACTAGGTGTAAGTGTCTGGTAGACTATAAACTAGGTGTTAGTAATTGGTGTACTTTAAACTAGGTGTTAGTAAGTGGTGGACTATAAACCATGTGTTAGTAATTGGTGGACTATAAACTATGTGCTTGTGATTGATGGACTATAAACAATGTGTTAGTGATTAGTGGACTATAAACTAGTGTGTTAGTAACTAGTTGACTATAAACAATGTGTTAGTGATTAGTGGACTATAAACTACTGTGTTAGTAACTGGTGGACTATAAACTAGGTGTTGTGTCTGGTGGACTATAAACTAGTGTGTTAGTAACTGGTTGACTATAAACAATGTGTTAGTGATTGGTGGACTATAAACTAGGTGTTAGTGATTGATTGACTATAAACTAGTGTGTAAGTGATTGGTGGACTATCAACTAGGTGTTAGTGATTGATGGACTATAAACAATGTGTTAGTGATTAGTGGACTATAAACTAGTGTGTTAGTAACTGGTGGACTATAAACTAGGTGTAAGTTACTGGAGGACTATAAACAATGTGTTAGTGATTGATGGACTATAAACTAGGTGTTAGTGATTAATGGACTATAAACAATGTGTTAGTGATTGATGGACTATAAACTAGGTGTTAGTGATTGATGGACTATAAACTAGGTGTTAGTGTTTGGTGGACTATAAACTAGTGTGTTAGTGATTGGTGGACTATCAACTAGGTGTTAGTGATTGATGGACTATAAACAATGTGTTAGTGATTAGTGCACTATAAACTAGTGTGTTAGTAACTGGTGGACTATAAACTAGGTGATGTGTCTGGTGGACTATAAACTAGGTGTAAGTTACTGGTGGACCATAAACAATGTGTCTGGTGGACTATAAACTAGTTGTTAGTGTTCGGTGGGCTATTAGCTAGGTGTAAGTGATTGGTGGACTTTTAACTGGGTGTTTGTGTCTGGTGGACTATAAACTATGTGTATTAGTAACTGATGGAATATAAACTATGTGTTTGTGACTGGTGGACTATAAATCAGGTGTGTAAGTAATTGGTGGACTATAAACTAGGTGTTAGTGTTTGGTGGACTATAAACTATGTGTTTGTCACTTGTAAGCTCAAAATAGATGGAAGTGTCTGGTGGATTTCAAATTAGGTGTTAGTTATTGGTGGACTATAATCCAGGTGTTAGTGTTTGGTGGACTATAAACTAGATGTTGGTGTTTGGTGAACTATAAACTAGGTGTTTATGACTGGTAGGTTATAAACTAGGTGTACGTGACTGGTGGACTATAAACTATGTGTTTGTCACTTGTAAGCTATAAAATAGATGTAAGTGTCTGGTGGACTTTAAACTAGGTGTTAGTAATTGGTGGACTATAAACCAGGTGTTAGTAATTGGTAGACTATAAACTAGATGTTAATGACTGGTGGACTATAAACTAGGTGTTAGTGATTGGTGGACTATAAACTATGTGTTTGTGACTGATGGACTATAAACAATATGTTTGTGATTAGTGGACTATAAACTAGTGTGTTAGTAACTGGTGGACTATAGACTAGGTGTTGTGAGTGGTGTACTATAAACTATGTGTAAGTTACTGGTGGACTATAAACTAGGTGTTAGTGTTTGGTGGACTATAAACTAGGTTTTTATGACTGGTAGGTTATAAACTAGGTGTACGTGACTGGTGTACTATAAACTATGTGTTTGTCACTTGTAAGCTATAAAATAGATGTAAGTGTCTGGTGGACTTTAAACTAGGTGTTAGTAAGTGGTGGACTATAAACCAAGTGTTGGTGACTGGTGGACTATAAACTAGGTGTTAGTGGCTGTGGACTATAAACTAGGTGTTAGTGATAAGTGGACTATAAACTAGTGTGTTAGTAACTGGTGGACTTTAAACTAGGTGTTGTGACTGGTGGACTATAAACTAGGTGTAAGTTAATGGTGGACTATAAACAATGTGTTAGTGATTAGTGGACTATAAACTAGTGTGTTAGTAACTGGTGGACTATATACTAGGTGTTGCGACTGGTGGACTGTAAACTAGGTGTTGTTACTGTTGGACTATAAACTATGTGTATTAGTAACTGATGGAAAATAAACTATGTGTTTGTGACTGGTGGACTATAAACCAGGTGTGTTAGCAATTGGTGGACTATAAACTAGGTGTTAGTGTTTGGTGGACTTTAAACTAGGTGTTAGTGTTTGGTGGACTATAAACTAGGTGTTGCGACTGGTGGACTGTAAACTAGGTGTTGTTACTGTTGGACTATAAACTATGTGTATTAGTAACTGATGGAATATAAACTATGTGTTTGTGACTGGTGGACTATAAACCAGGTGTGTTAGTAATTGGTGGACTATAAACTAGGTGTAAGTGTTTGGTGGACTATAAACTATGTGTTTGTCACTTGTAAGCTCAAAATAGATGTAAGTGTCTGGTGGATTTCAAATTAGGTGTTAGTTATTGGTGGACTATAATCCAGGTGTTAGTGTTTGGTGGACTATAAAATAGGTGTTAGTGACTGGTGGACTATAAACTAGGTGTTAGTGTTTGGTGAACTATAAACTAGGTGTTTATGACTGGTAGGTTATAAACTAGGGGTACGTGACTGGTGGACTATAAACTATGTGTTTGTCACTTGTAAGCTATAAAATAGATGTAAGTGTCTGGTGGACTTTAAACTAGGTGTTAGTAATTGGGGGACTATAAACCAGGTGTTAGTAATTGGTAGACTATAAACTAGATGTTAGTGACTGGTGGACTATAAACTAGGTGTTAGTGAGTGGTGTACTATAAACTATGTGTAAGTTACTGGTGGACTATAAACAATGTGTTAGTAATAAGTGGATTATAAACCAGTGTGTTAGTAACTGGTGGACTATAAATTAGGTGTTGTGACTGGTGGACTATAAACTATGTGTTGTGACTGGTGGACTATAAACTAGGTGTTGTGACTGGTGGACTATAAACTAGGTGTTAGTGTTTGGTGGACTATAAACTAGGTGTAAGTGTCTGGTGGACTATAAACTAGGTGTTTATGACTGGTAGGTTATAAACTAGGTGTTAGTAACTGGTAGGCTATAAACTAGGTGTAAGTGTCTGGTTGACTATAAACTAAGTGTTGGTGACTGGTGGACTATAAACTAGGTGTTTGAGATTGGTGGACTAAAAACTAGGTGTTAGTGATTGGTCGACTATATACGAGCCCTTAGTGACTGATTGAGAACGAAATAGTTCCCCGTGAATTGGTCTGAAATTATTTTGAATTTTGACAATATTCAACTGATATTGGCGGGTTTTAGCAAAAAGAAATAATACAATCGCTTTACCCTTATTCAAAAAAATATTTCGTTAATCATACATCATCACATTTACTTTTTATAATGATAGACACACTGTTTTGTAAACAGCAGAGCATGCGCTAATCAAACTGTCATTCCACACAGTTTTCTCGAGATAATAGTCTTTTAGAACTGTAAGTTTGATGGAAACCATGACTTAGAAAACACAGCCCGAGGAGAAGGCACGTGTATAAGAAACAAACTCGAGTGGTCGACATGCAGACAGATAAAATTCTATAATTCCTACAGTTCGGCATGTTTCTGCAGCATCCCACTGAGTTGTCAACTCGCGCAATCGCAGTGGCGTCAACAAGACAGCACTGCCCAATCACATGAGAGATTACGTATCTATTGAGAGTATTACACAGTAGCGTCTCAGTGATAACAATGGGTAAAAACTCGAGGCAGTACTGGCAGAGATGTGAGGCTTGCATCACAGATACAGCAGTAGTTCAAAGAAAGCTATCCTGCCCATAACACATTCTAATAGTCAGTCGATGATGAGCACGGGGACGATGATATCTGATGACGATGTTTCCGTCTCCCGTTATCTTGACCGTTATTGGGCGCTCATGTTCCCGCCGCCCGCCGTCATAACTGCTGCTGCTGCTGATACAATTATGGGATGTCTGGTACTACTTGGTTAGAGAATTATGGTTGAAATTGTTCTGTTATGATGTACAAAAGTGATGGGATTTTGGTGACGATACCGATGTTGACGACGACGACGACGACGATGACGATGAAGATGATGATGATGATGATGATGATGATGATGATGATGATGATGATGATGATGATGATGATGATGATGATGATGATGATGATGATGATGGTGATGATGATGACGACGATGATGATCATTATTGTCTAAAAGGAAAAGTTTTTGTCACCAGATGCATTTCGGGTTTGTTGTCAATGACTGTTTAAATATATTCAACAAGCAGCCACAAACTTTGTCATCAAATGGAATATTGTAATTTGTCATCATGTGGCAATTAAGTCTTTGACGTCAAAATTGAAAACACTTTTTTGTCATCACATGCCAACCACAGATTTGTCGTCAGCAATTGTCGACAAATTTTATGAACCAAAAATGTGTCATCAATTGTGAATTAGCATGTTTTCGTCGTGGAGACTTGTAAAAATGATAATAGTCCATCGATTTCTGACGTGATTGTGTCCCTTATATCAATGAAAATTGTTGTCAAATGTCAACAGAGACCTCGTCGTTAAATGTCAAAAATGTCTTGTTGCTATGTTAACCTCTAAACGGTCTGAGATACCGTATAGGTCAGTATGAGAAATATTGGCAAGCAATACTTAATTAAATACCTTTAGACCGCATTTTTTTTTTAAACCAATCAAACTCTATCGGGATTAAATAAAATAATTATCATGAAACACATTATCAATGCCTAGAAAAATCAGAAAACAAACGCTTGCATAAAATTTGCATTTCAGTCGTAACCTGACTTATTTATCCACCGCCATTATCAAGAGAAGATGCACTCTCCAATCCCGTGTATATAACACAATTTGAATAGCACTGATAACGGCTAGATCACAGAAGTACATATCCACAGGACACTAGTCGAGTATCCCAAAGAGAGGTTAGCTTCGTGAGACCGTGATTAAACATTTCAAAAAATAAAAACACTTGCCAAACCTAGAAATATTTCTATCCCCCCTCCACGTATTTTTTTAAAATTTTCATGGGCGATTAGATTAAGAAAATTTTGTCTTGAGAATAATTTGAATTTTATTTAGATCTGTCCGTTTAGAACTTTAGTTTTTAATTGATAAGCTATAACTTTGCAAGTTGGTCTATGGACACTCCCGTCGTCAACAAGAATCAAATATCGAATTCCGAAGACAATAAAATCCGACAGTCGCAGTATGACACCTCCTTGCCAATGCATGTAAATATTGGCCTTCTCCCCTCCACAGCCAAAACAATCAATGTCAATACCACCGATCATCTGCCGCATATGGTCTGCATTGTATCTGTACGTGACGCGGACTCGTCAGATAATGCATGTAGATCAATTTGTTTTAAATCAAGGGCGAAAAGTACACGTCACCTCGGCTGTATATGTGATTTACATGTACTTTTGTCACACCTCCGGTCATACCATGGGAGTTAAAATACAAGCACCGTAGTACGAACGGGAGAGATTGCCCCGAGGTAACACGATTACAACCTGTCCTCGACATCCATGGCTCTGTGCACGTGCTGAGTGGATAGGTTGATAAAAATGGTTAACACACTGTTTTCTTTTAATTGCAGTTATTGCATGCGAAGATATTTCTACCTTTGTATTGAAAAAAAACCTACGAAAGAGCATTAGAAGAATTAGAATTATGAAACATTTAATTATACTTATTTTGATGTCGGTACATATGTTAGTAGATATAGACGTTGTTGATATGTAATATACACAAAAATTATACCGATCACTGTTAGAAAATCGGTACCGTCTACGACAATGTCTTATAAGGGGTGTTTTAATACCGGGGTAAACTGTCAGTTTCAGAATATGGAGTTTCCTGATTGGAAAGGGTGGGATGTGGGTTTGGGGTACAGTATAGATGTCAGAATATGGAGTTATCTGGGTTGAGAGGTTACTACTAATGTCAAAACATAGAGGCCGTAATAACTGAGGAACGATTTTAATGTCGGAATAAAGAGGTGTCTAACTGCAGTATACACGGTCAATGTCATCATAAAGCGGGTTCTATTTGCAGAGGCATCAATATATCGGCACAGTGCAGAACCTGTAAATGTGACATCGGATAAACTGAACAACCTTTATTTGAACAAACATCGTTTATATCAGAACTTTGTTTTAGGTCACCTGAGCTTTAGCTTAAGTGGCCTATTGCTATCAGTCTTCGTCCGTCGTTGTCCGTCGTGCTTCGTCCGTTAACATGTTACATTTTCAACTTAAGCTGAAATACAGGCAAAGGGATTTCATTATTATTTCATGGGAAGGTTACGACTCATGGTCCTGACAAAGTGTTGTTATTTTTCGGGTCGATCAGAAATACAATTTGGCTGCCACGGCCGCTATTTTGAAAATAACTATTTCAAACTTTAAAACAAACTAATAGGCCGATTTAACTGAAACTCGGTCTAGGAATGATCAGCTCATGGTCCTGAAAAACTTAAGTTAACGTTATACTTAATTATTTTTTACTCAAATTGGTACATATTTCAACAACAAAAATAAATACTGTAGGACTCAGGTGACCGTTAAGGCCCATGGGCCTCTTGTTTAATTTAAGATTTAATAATTAAGATATATGTGTAATGTATTGCCACTTTAGCATAGAAATAGTTTTAGCACCTTTTCAGTTTAAAAAAACAACGCCTAATTGACATTTAAATTTGGTCATAAGTTATCGGTCTTGTTTTCTTTCACTGGATACGTAACAGTATATGATGTCACGCCCACTTGAACAACTAACTATCCGTTCCCCAGAGAACGTCATGCGTGTCAGTGATCCGGTGTAAATAATATCGCCCGTGTACTTGTTAACGCCATTTACAGGGGACTTACAGTGCCAAGTTGTTGTAGGGACGGACGGGTTACATATTTTTTTCTAATTAATTTCGATGATAAAAACGAGTTCATTGAGTAGGTATATATGCAGATCGTAATGCAGATAATTTCTTGGTACCCAAATATAACTTCATTCCTTTAACAAGGTTAGTGGAGAGAGCAAAAAAATAGGTGATTTCCAAAGTTAAATACAGATAAAATGAATAATCTAAGTGTTGTCATTGGCATGTAATATTGTAGATGCTATGATACAGGATATTTTTGGGACACACCCTGACATTTTGTCAAGTTGTGATGTAATTTAAAAGTCATCGTAAAAATTTAACTTGGTATTTACGTAAATTCGAAAGAAGATACATGTACTAGGGTAGTACGGTCTTATCCTAGTAAACACACAAGGTACCACGTACACAAGCTGTCACTGTTGAGTCAAACATTGTATTAGTACATAACCCGGGACCTGGTGAGAATCCGTTACAGGATTAACATGGAAAAAAATGAAGAGCTTACATAATAGTATAATGACATAATATCGGTAGGTCAGATACATTGTTTGTCTGGGTTCTTTGATAATAAAAAAGGATGCCATAGAAAATATCTAATACTAATTTCACAGCTCCTGAGTCTTAACCCCCCCCCCCCCCCCACAAACAAACAAAATTAAAAACATGAGCACAAAGGCGCCATTAGTGCTATGTCAAGTCATTTTTCTCATAGTGGCCATATCAATTATTAAAGGAAAAGTCCCATTTCACATATTTTCATAATCCATCTTTAAAACACAATATTTGAATATATTCCCTGTACAAGACTTGATTCTTGAATGGAATCCAAGTACGTCTGCTGACAGAATTTACTGCTAGTATAATCACGGAATTAGATTATCTTAGTCCGTGGTATAATCATCCTATAGATTACATGGTTGGTATAATTCTGTGAGTTTGTAATAAACAATAAATTATTCGTTCCGGAAAACACAAGTTCATTATGAACACGAAGCTGATTTAATTACATCATACTTCAATTAAATGAAAAACTTTAGTCGACCACGTGGTCGTGTTTACTAATTCATATCTCGCGCCAATTACGAACAAAGCGGACATTCTGATTGGTTACATATAAATGACATCGCATGTAAACAAACCGCAGCAGTCGAGCACATGGCTCATGGCGAGGGAAGCGATCAGTCGCGTCAGAGAAGCACAGTGCGGCGTGACAAGTGAAGAACAGAACACGATATCATCCTACAGGATTTAGTATCCCGATAAAATACTGTCAAGGATATATATTCACGCAAGAGGCCTGAAAACAGCACTTTAGTTGAACCAGCCTTTCCACGACGGTGTCCGCCATCGGTCGTAAATCGGTTACTTGATTGGTCTAGAAAATATTCGGCTGGATATATTAATGTGCCTATTTTAATATAGAATTATATATCATTAAATAATATTCATTCCACTCATAGCTACTACATGAGTTTATTTAAGGAATCATTTATTGTGCTATGAATTTTGGTAGCTGGATACAAGTCGGTGTGTTATGGACTATTTTTGTAAGCGGAGTGAGAAAAGTCGTGTGCCGGTGTGCAATGCGGTTACTTTGATAGCATCGTAAGCTCATTGACAGTTTACAAGTTCGAGTTGAGGTGTGAAAAGGATGCACTCAATGTGATGTTTCAGTTTTTTATATGGACTTAATCAATCGCCATGGATGATAAAACAAAGGACGCTTTATCACTTTTAACCTTTTTATGTTATGGTAAGTTTTCATTTTCTTTGCAACTTCTTTTGAAGCGAAACTTGACATTTGAGAGAGCACGAACAGGTCTCTGATCATGTCATTCCTGAGTACATTGGATACCCCGTCTGCCCCTTTAATATTAAAGGACAGACGATGTACTGTTTCATTTGTAACACCAAATCTTAGTTCTAACTGTCACGAATCGTGTAGTGTAAACCAATGTCAATAAATGTCATACTTCTCATTTATTCTGCACACTTGGAGGTAATACTATGATGGGCGCACTAGGAACGATAGAGGTTGAAAGATTCAAAAGAAATAATTAAAACTGTTTCATAATTACTCATTATTCTCGGATATATTTTACTAAATTTTGTGTAATATACACGTATTAATTACTTGATAATCGCATTAAACCGTAAGTAGATATTAAACTAAACAACTAAAATTATTGAATTTCAAACTTGAGATGACCAAACATACCGGTTAAACATGAAAACATTCCAATGGGTAATGTGAAATCCATGCGTCTAGGCTTTGAAGTTGTTTACCTTATTTCTGTTACGTTAATGTAATACTTTTAGGTTAAACGTTGGGTAATTCATAAAGTTGTAACAGAAGTACTAATTGGTTGCTGTATATAATTACCTCTAATTGTCAGGGTAAAATGATACTCAACGATTTAACTTGACGTCTGACCCATTGTTTGTTTAAGAGATTTAACTGAAAGAAAGAACAAATTCCGAATAGATTTGAAATAAAGGAATACAAAGTGGGTGGCTCTGGGTAATCCTCATAATGCTAAAGCTGATAATGTGAGGTAGGAAAATTGATACGGGATATGTTAATTTTACGAGTTTAAAATCTTTATTACACGTTTTTCTAGAGTCATTCTATATAGGAGTTTTAATGTTTTATGCCATTTTCTCATCATTGTATAGAAACACGGTAAACTTGTTCTGAATATAGCAGTTTAAAATTGATCTTTTGAAATATTATGGTACCCAGTACATTCATTGTACATCTGGCTACAGTTTCCTGAAACAAACAAATATATCTCTGATGTTGGAACAATCACATAGACACATATATAGCGCGAAATGTGACTTGTCATAAGATGCAAAACAAAGATAGCGGCTATAAATAAAAGTCTCAGGAACTTTCCATTCAAGGTTTTTTGTTTGGAATGTATTCATTTTTTTATGTGCCTTGCCTGTAGATGTCAAAGTTACATGTTACTGTGTACATGTGGGTTATAAATCTACGTTTCTCTGAAACAAAAACACATGAAAACCGCCCTTCCAAGGCTTGCACATGAATTTTTGGAACTGCAGCTAAATCAAAATTCTGGTGAGAGATTTGAAATCGAAAACAAATCTAATCTTGTATCTTGAATAAGATAATAGCCTGTTTGGAAAATGAGATTTGCAGAGCTTGGAGCACATATATATACAAGCTGCAATGACACACGAACGTTTCTCTGTAGGAGTAATACTATGGCTGTCGGTTCTGTCTAGTACTCAAGGTTTGCATGGGAAAGGTGGGGAGGGGGCAGAATTTGTGGGGGAGGGGGTCCAAAATTGAGGGGTCAGATAAACTCAAGTTAATTAACAAATCAGTGTAAACATTGATAATGCTATTTCTTTTGGCCAGCTTAGCTGTTGGAAGTCAAGGAAAATCTGTATACTGTTATCAGGACAGTATATTGAATTTCACTTTTAAGCTGCTGGGGATAATTTGGAGATGGGCATGTATGACTGATTAGAGCTAGCTGTAATTAGTCGTGGTAAACAAGCTACAGCGTACATTTCCTGTTTAGTTTTTGTTGAGATACAAATACAAGTGAAAAAAATGTCTGAGAAAATCTGAGAATATAAAGTAAATGTCTCATTTATTTTACTTGACATGAGATCTCATATTTAACTTTATTTAAAACATTGACTGAAATATCATTCAAGAGAAGTGTTGCATATTAAGTTTATTGCAATCAAAAAATATATTGCTTGATCTCTCTCATTTGTAAAATTTTGTAATAAAAGGTTTTATTTATCATGAAATGAACTACATTTTAGGATGGCTCACATTCAGATATATCAAAGATGCATATCAGTACAAGTTTTATCAAAAGATATTGTTAATAGATCAGATTTTGTTCATGAAAATTATTTACTACTGTTTGCATTTATTTGAATTTTAATTCATTCTAATTTATTAACAATGTGCCATAATTGTAAATCTACTTGTATTAAGGATTAACGCACATTATAATAATGTATGCATGACAGAAGTGCAATTTTATGTAATCATATTATATTGGTTATAAAACGCATGAACAGAACGTAGGATTATTTAGAGATCATACAATTTTTTAGACAAAAATATAACATTTAGAAATTTAACGGTTGTTAAAACTTTTGATATATACCGCAGTAATGCTATGTACACATACAATTTTCTGTAAACTGTGTGATACAGCTATTTGTACAAAGTACAGATATTCTAGAAGTCATATAAACATCCTTCACTGCTTAATTTCTATACGATATTTCTGTTCAATGTATTTAAGTATTATGTGAATATGTTTACTTTTGCATCGTCAAGTGGCTCACGACCCCCTCCCTTCCCATGTTGTATGATTGTACATGTCTAGAGCATGATATTTATATTCATACCAGATGTTTATAGGAACGTTTGCTCCTGTGATTCGCAAAATTTTGAGAGAAAGAAGCACATCTTGTGTGTGTAATCAGGGCCATGTGTAATATGGCAGAATGCATTCATTGTTTAACCATTTTAAATAATGTGAAATGTGTGCATGGAATATTTTGAAGATTATTTTGTATATATCACATGCTGTGATGTCAATGTACTTGTAAAATGTAATTAACAACACTGAAACAAACAAGAAAATTACCCAGACCCCATAGATTCTGTTGGTTCTAATTACTTTACATATAATTCTTTCTGCATGGAAAATGTGTAAACCGCAGCAAGTAATCTAACTTTTCGTACAAAATATAGCCATTTAGGTAGACTTTTTAAAAAGATTTGGAAAGAGTATTTCTGTAATTAATTATATAGTTAAAAATATTTTGTGGAAAAAAATGAAAGGAAAAGTCATTCATTGTTTGGTGGTAATTGGTAATGAAAAAGATTATTTGATTTGGATTTTGAAAAAGATTAAAACTGGTTTCATATTTATAACAAGCTTAGGTTTCTTCATTCTCAAAAGTGTCAGCTGTCTTTGTTTATAAGTGATAAACAGGAAGCAATTAGCACCATATTTATAGGTATATCTTAATCTGAGCTAATCCTGACACAGAAAATACAATAAACTTTCACTTGTAAGTAATAAAGATTACCTGGAGATAATGGTTAGTATGTAGTATACCTGGAGGTCAACACAGATGGACATTTGACCATACAAATAGACTTTGTCACTCTGCATGACTGATGTCTGTACTGATAATATAAACACCCAGTCACAAGGCCAGCAGAATGGCTTGTAATATAAAGGGCTATAGGGCCTTCCTGCTGGCCCCTAAAGTGGCCCAGTGTCCTGGGCAGGTGTCACCACGAATGTTTGACAATATCCTAATGAGATCTCCAGGTGCTAACTGGTTTCTGGGCTGTGGTGGATTGAGTTTAGTGTTTATATGTCCGTTTGAAGAGGGTGTCGGCCACACTTCACATGTCAAAGATTAGTTTTAGGGAAGAAAGACTCAAGAGGTGGGGTTCTATCTGTGCTATAATCTTATTCACACAAACAACTCCAGCTCTTTTGGACAAAATCTAAACATTTATAAAAAAAAATGTCAACTTTCATGCTTATCATATAATAAGTACATACCATGTACTTACATGTATCATAGTGTTGGTTTGAAGGACATTGCAAAGTAAACAGATTAGCAATGCTATGATGCATAAAACAAGCACAGGGGTGAACTAGTAGACAAAATAATTAACTTGTTATATGCTTGTATATATATATATATATACCGGTAGTAACTCAATGAGCACAAGGCAAGACTGATGGAAGGGGATTTATAATATAATAAGTGGATGTTGGCAATTGCACAGAGAAGCATATATACTTTCTGGGTTGATACAAATGTCTTTATCTATAAAATAGAGATAAGGCCACTATTGTACAATCATAGACCTCAGATGAGGTCAATGCATGCTTCTATAAACCTGATAAAAATAATGAAATATTAATCTCAGCCAAAATCATTTGGAAAGAAGACAACTTTTGACTGGTACATGTATTTGCATCTACCTATACTTCTATAGTGAGAAGTTTGTCTGGAACAAATAGAATCAAACAAGATTTAAGATCTGTAAAATGAAGTCTTTATTAGCAATGAGTCATTATATGATGATATACATTGTATGTTTGAAAAACTGATAATATGCAATATCATATAAATGTACATGTTCATGATATTAATGGGCGGAACAGGTACATTAATCAGAATCCAAAATTAAATGTTGGTAGTTTGATCATAATTTAAATGTTGGTAGTTTGATCATAATTTAACTGTTGGTAGTTTGATCATAATTTAACTGTTAAGCTTAAAATCCTGGTCTATCAATAATGTAGCTATAGCCAAGTTGTACTTCCCTCATACAATGTTTCCATTGGTTTCTACACTTGGTTAAGTATACAAAAAGGTAATGAGTTAGTGATAAATTGTTACTGTACATGGTATATAGCTGACCAGCCATCAGGGGAATGAAATACAGTTTATCAGGGTGTGATAATTAGGGCCTTCAGTAGACAGTATTGATATACTGATTGAAGTTTGGATACTTGTTAAAACTGAATGATTGAACATCAATACACAAACAGTGATTATTATGACCACACTTCTTACCTATCTGATGGACCATGCTGAGCCTTCTGACTTGAAAACTGTTACAGCTGAATAGATTGCAAAAAAAGAAGGTACACATTACCTCATTTTTTAAAAGGTTGTGAAGGTTGTGGTCAGGGAAATGCTTTTTGTAAATAGTACTTAACATAAATAATTGTACTTCATTAAAAAAGTCATGGTCCAAGAGAAGTTTAGACTATACCGGTGTAGTGGGGTCTATGTAAAGCTTACACTGTACCTTGTAATTCCAATTGGGAACTGTTCTTGCAGCACAAAACAAACACCGTGAAAAGAGGGCACTATAAATTCAACAAAACATAATGGCAAAAACATACACGGATAAATTCTTCTGCCCCATCAACGTGTACTGGAGTCTATAGGCTTGGTGACCGTTGGAGATGATGGTTTTCTTCCCCACTCCCCATTTTTCCACCATCGAGCAGTTATGTACTGTGAATGACCACCAGTCTTTCTCAGCATTCACACAGAGGAAATCGCATGTCTTGCAGTGTGCATCCTTGGTCTGAGACGATTAAATCAGTTTTAATGAAGCATGGTTTAGATTTATTGTGTTCAGTCGCCCTGCACAATGCACTGCAATCACTTCCGAGGCGTGTTTTAAATTGCTGACTTAACATGTTGCTGCTGCGGAAGTCGAGGGTTATCTCAATTGTCATGGAACCTGGTCAGACTGCTGGGGAAAACAGACATCAGAAATTTATTTTTTACATATACGAATACGTTCTTATTAGTACACGATGTATAAATAAGTACTGAATGCCCTCTATATTCAGATCAGGTTCCACATTGTCTACTTCAGTGTTTCAGGGACTGTCCCATTTGATTAATTATGTACATTTTTACGGAAGTATAAAACAAATTTCTCATTGGTAACTTAAAAAATCTGATGTTCTTCAAAACACATAATCTTGAATAGAATTTAAGATATACATGATTAAAAAATTAAAAAGTTTAAATTCTTTAAACCAGTATAAATATTTGTCAGTATATGACCATGATTTTCATGATCGTTTCACACCGATGCTGTATTGAAATACTGTTTAAGTGGTAAACTGGCCTCATTATCATTTATTGATTAAAATAAATTTTAAAAACTCTGTAAATACAATACACGTCTGTTTTGGGGTAATATTGAGAGAACGTTTTGTATTTTAAAATCCTGAACATGCATTTTTAATTTAAATACATTCAGTTTTGACATAGGTTTAAAGGTTAATATGTGTTTTAAAACATCGTTTAAGAAACAAATTATCATGCATTACTACAGTATTAATGAAACTTGATTGCAGCTGTGACACGCACATGTAACACTAAAGCTGTTCTGTACCATTCTTTTATGAATCACGGCTAATTCATGGTATCCCTTCAGTCACTCTTACCTAAACTGTGAAGTGTCTACAAAACTTTAGCAGTTGTCAACATTTAAACTAAAAGTGGATTACAAATGAAATTTCGTGGTACTAGAAAGTAATCTTTGAGAAATGCATCATTATGACAGATTCATGTCTGAAGCTTAGTGTCTTTACTATACTGACACTTACTTATTGTACATGTAGGAGCCTTTTTATAGTATTTTGAAAAGAATATGCATATGGCTAAGTGCATTGTTGTGTACTGCGAAGGATGCATGAAAATTGCAGGAAGAGTTGTTGACGATTTGTGTATATACCTGCTGGAGGTAAATGAGATGGTTATAGTTAGTAGTTGGATGATGAAAGCGTGGAGACGTTCGCTCCAATATGTTCCTCTCTGATCTGAAGGGGGGGATAAGTGGGGAGGGGGACATTTGCACTCGTTAATTGTACTGAGCCATGTTTTTTGTGCAGTTGTGCAGACTTAGTTATCAGTGGTACAAGGACTGCCAGCTGACGATGTCATCTTGACACTTTGCGTGATCTTTAGGACTTGTAACACCAAGGTTTACTTGTTCACTAAGTCAAGCTGTCAACATTATACTAATTAACAATTCTGGACCCATTCATAAAAAAAAATAACAGTAAAAACAGTGATTTACAGTTAAAAATCTGAACTATCTGTATGTGATAAAGCATGTTTATGTAGTCAACTCCAAAATCCTTTCCAAACTACTTGAAAGTATCGTTCTTTAATGGTAATTTAACATTTATATAATTACAGTTTGGCATTATGAAATGGTTGAATGAGGAAAAAGATGTTTTTTTTTAAAATTTCTTATTTCTGCACGGAGAACTACGTCATTATATCACTTATTGTTTTCATCATCTTTGACATTTCTATAGATCCTAAACATTGATAGAACTCCGTATCAGCTACTGATCACTGCTCCACTGTTAATTAACGGCCAACAAAAACAAGTTATTTCTACAAGTTGGAGTTGTTCCTGTCTCGGAGATAATGACTAAGTGTGCAGGATATCATTTCTATTTCCTGTCATGAAAAGTAAAAGTTGCTGTTACACAACAATTCGTGGAACCAACACGTTGTGTGTGGTAACACATATCGGGGAAATCTGTTGTTCATCGTCATCTTTTATGCAAACAAGTTGTTCATGTAGCTTGCAGCTTTAGTTTTTTTTACTTGAAAGAACAAAAGGAGATGTAAAGCATATGCAAGCAAATGTGTGATTATCATTCTAGATTGGTCTACAGGCAAGCATAATAAAACTTGATGGGGAAAAATTGAATGAAGTAAAAATACAATTACCAGTTTTGATATTGAACTTTTATGGGTTTGTATTGATTTCAGGATAGCAGTCCTTCCTTTGTGTAGATTTTTGGGATAAATATTAAATGACAAATCTGCATATCGTTTTCAGATATCATTGCCCACGTCAACTGATATACTTCAATATTTTGAATCACAGGTGAAATGAATACACTAATACAGTTTTGCCAGGTGTGAGAAATAAATGTGAAAATTGAAATTTTACTGCTTTTGTTATTGGCATCAATAAAAACTATATATGGATATAGGGAAATCAAATCATGAATGTACTGATATGTATCCCAATGCATTGAGTCAAATTTTAATAGCATCTGGATGAAAATTTAAAGTTAAAGTCAATTTATTTCAATTTTCTGGCAAGTGTAAACATCCTCTATGTGTTGCCTGTTGGAATCAGAATGGCCATGTGTTAGCTCACATGTTTACTGGACTACAGCTTGACTCAGAGACAAGATAACAGATAAGTAAGTTTCCCTGATAAGGGATTCTTGTCTGGGCTCTTGTAGCAACTCTCCAGGGCTTCAGCAAGCTCAGTCAAGGGAAATAACTTCACAGAGTGGAAGGTCATATAAATAATAGCTCCCAAGGGCTTTGTGAGAATGGAAAGTGCCAAATCATCCTGTAGGGAAGAAACCTGTCTGTGGGACCTGGTGTAAATCCCAAGGGATTAATTATAGCCATGAAGGGGAAGGGGGATAATTCCAGTGGGAGTTTCTAGAGATAATTTCTTTGTCAAATGTCTGGATGGAATTATCACTGACCTGGATATAGCTGGATGTGGCTACCTGACCTCATCATAGAGAATACAACCTAAAGATCATCTGCTCCAGTTTGGGAATGGTCTAGTCTGACCAGTATAGCTAGTGATTCAGAGTACATCCATAGGCCATGCTTGGTTATTACATTTATTGTTAGTGTATATTCGTACTAGCTGTCCTTTGATGATGATGTACTTTAATTTGACTTTAATTTTAAACACTGTCCAAGACATATAGGTGATTTTATTTTATTAAGACTTTGCAGTGCTGGACTGGGAGACCAGGCTTGTGAGGACAAAGACAAATTGTTGGTAAAAAAAAAAAGAATCTATGATAAGTGTAAAGTTGGCTGCCAGACTTGTTTTATTATCACTAACCCTGTCCTGAGTGGACTTGGGTTTATGTGGTCATATTGACCTTATTTGTAATACACATAGTACAGTGTGACCTTGCTGAGCTTTCAGATTTGGTCTCTGTGCCCACTGAGGTGGAAGCTGATGAGACCATCAGTAGATGTATTGTTATCTTAACCAATAACACAGGAATGTGACCAAAAAATTGTTAAGAAAAAAATGGGGAAAATTTTCAATCGTTTTGTCTGTTAGCAATCAAATTTGAATTCCAATATGTATACTTTAAAAAAGTTGATCACTGGAGCAAAACATTCTTTGATGCATGAGAGAGACTGGTATATATGCTATGGAGAGTGGCATAAGGCCAGTCCCTGTACTGTAGAGTATACTTGGTCATCTAGCCATTTCTCTTCAACCTCAGTCTTGACTGCATCAATATTTCATGCAATCATTTCACTCTCTTTGGTTAATTTCGTTGTGCAAGATGTAAAAGCATTTGTATTGTGCCGAACACCTAGACATTTGGGGCCTGGACCAGACTCTGTGTCTATTTTTTTACTGTGACTTTGTCACACACATCTAATGTTTTACGGTAATACCAATGGCCTTTCTAGCTGCGGTGTGGACAGAGGTGTCTGTTTTAACATAAATATTGTTTATATGTGTATATAATTGCATTACAACAGTACAGTGTAGTTATATACAAGCTAATAAAATTCAGGTCCACTTAACAGTGTATTCCAGAAACAACTGAAAGTTTAAATTGTACATATTGTTCATTTGAAGTTTTTCTTACACTGCTAGATTCAAAGTTTTGTTCTTTTCTACTAGAACTGTTGAAGCCAGAAAGGCTGAAATTCACAGACAACAATTGGTTAGGGTAATGGAATAAAAACGTAATGCCTACAAAATATACAGCTCTACCACATACCTGGTACAGTAGTATACTTGTGATAATACATCACACACTTTTCCTGAATTGATGGCTCATGTTGGTCTCATTTGTAATACAATCTATACTGTTAATGATTTGTAAATGTAATGGTACTGCCAGGGTGTAAATTTGATATAAATTGACATAATTTCATTCAAATGAACCCACTCTATCAATTTATGAAAGGTTCATCTTCTTAAAGAGCAGAAAAAGAAGAAAGCACCACTGAACAATAGCGACCACAAACTTACATAGAGTGTCTCAGGTGGAACTATCGCAGGGCTTTCATCCAAAAGTGCATTTCTGTTTAAACATATCAGATCGTATACTTGTACTTTTTATTGGAGAAATGCAAGCTTACACCTATGAAGGTTTCTGAATCTTTTTCCAATTTGTCAATATCATTGGTGGCTCTTCATATGTTAATGACGACTTTGTTGTATGTTAATTCAAACCTGGTGGTATGCTATACCTTTACAAACACAGGCATGTATTCAAGATTGATAGAAACAAGTCAACTGTCCGCTGGAAGGAATACAGCTAACATTACATTATCTACACAAAAACTGTTGAATTCACATCATATTTTCTCACACCAGTATGAAACTAACTATAGGGGTATGTACAGTTACAAATCTCCGGTTACAAATGGAAGATGGATGGACTGTTGCAATTGGGAGACTGTTTATAGGAACGATTTACGCTTAAAACACTCCATATTCAAAAGGCAAGATGGATAGATATTTTGAAAACTGGCAGGTAGCATAATAAAGACAAAAGGCAGGTGTAAAGACAGGTGAACAAGTTTGTTAAATCTGGTTTAAACTCTAGAGCTATTGGGATAGTGTTCAGGTATGGAGATTTGTAGTAACCAGAGTGTTCGGTGTGTATATTTCAGGGTCAGTAGTGACTATTGGGAGCTATAAACAAGGTTGGACAGGTAGTCTGTATAGTTGATCATTATCCCGTTTTCAGATTGATTTACACCCTCCTGCCACAAAATCAACAATACAGGAGTCGGCCATGGTGCATTGAACCCCCAGATAAGTTCTGCTTTGTAAATAGCAAAAATTAATTACATTAGCTGTGGGCCTTTAAAACTTGGTAAGTGTTTATTTAGCCAGTCAGGGTAGGTGGTTGATATTCAAACACTAGAAGGTAGAGTTCAACAATGTGTTTGTCGTCAATTTTATTGACACAGCGAAGAATTTTTAACGTGGACATGTAATAGTTTTCTTATTGGCTAATTTGCTGCCTCTGATAGCTTTCAGCTCCGTACAGAATATGTGAATAGCATTCTGTTGACATTCTGTTTTTTAACGAGAAGTTTGTACTGACTTGGCCCCTGTAGGTTTGACTGTTTTGGTTGAGATGCACGTCGGGATCGAACCCTGGGCTGGGTGTACACAGACAACAGCGGGTATAAAGGGCCCGCATGCTCGACCATTGATAGAAAATCTTGTGAATTGGCAACCTCAAATATACCCCTGTACTTGTTACATAATGCCAGAGTCATTCAATTCAAACACTTACAGGAATGAGAGCTATTAAAATTTTCACTATTTGGTGGTGTCAAAACTGGTTCCATTCTTGAGGCTAAATATATGAGAAATGTCATTGAAATTAAATTGCATTGGGGTAAAAAGCATGCAAACTGTTTACTAGTGGGAGGGGCTGTCTTTTTTGTACCTGATAATTTATTAAAGTAGTTTTGGGGCAATATGTCTGATAACATTCAAAGGCACATGTTGTTCAAATAGAAATAATTATAATTGCGTATCTGTTAATTTAAAGTTGAGAAACATGATATTGAAAATAAAAATAAAATCCTGAATTCCTTTCTCTCGATATCATTGGACAAAAGGTAGCGCTGTAATAAGGTTTTTCACTGTAGCTAGTATGTTGTATTAAAACCAAGCTAATTAAGGTACATTTTTGTATAGAAGTGACTCCCGAAGGAACCTGTGTTATATATACTGACCAGGAGATTATATCGTGTCTGTATTAAAACAAATTTTCTCCAGATTTAGGTTGTTTTTGTAGGTATGTTAAAACTTAAGATAAAATTAATGGTTACAGGTCAACTGTATTATAATATATTACTTTATATCACAACCACTGGATATGTGACCGCTACACTAGCAGCCATTCTGGTTTATAAACATGCCAACTGACGAGACTTGATATGGATAATAGAAGAATTATTCCTTCTGTCATTCTGGAGTGTTGATTCTCCAATGTGTTAAAAACTGGGAGAATGTATTTTGCGATTATTTTCCTTTATTTATATTTTGTCTCTGGAAGTGTTAAATCCTGTCAGCTACTAATACTAGATAGTTTCTTCTTTGTAACCTCTGTATGCAGTATAAAATATTTTGTTTCTTGCCGTAAAATTATTGGGACATCACTGTTTATCACATAAACACTGTTCCAAGTTGGAATCAATCAACTGGCAATCTCCCACTTACAGCAGTAGGAGTCAGGAGTTACACCTACGATGTTAACATCTTGATCAATAATAGGAGTCAGGTGTTACACCTACGATGTAAACATCTTGATCAATAATAGGAGACAGGAGTTACACCTACGATGTAAACATGTTGATCAATAATAGGAGTCAGGAGTTACACCTACGATGTAAACATCTTGATCAGTTGTCTGATAAAACACACAGAGGTAAACTGTCGATTCCCGTAATTATAACAAAAACACTAGTCTCTAATTTCATTGGATCATTTTATAAGACTTTTAGTTTTCTCTTTCTGTAGCATAACAAGATCAATAAATTTTAATTAATTGAATTAATATCTCCTTCTTTGATGGACAAATTTGGTTTTATCGGCTGCATCTGATTTCAGACTTGATGTTTTATTCAATATTTTCGTCCCAGTGGTATAATCGCATGTTATAATGTAGTGCTAGGCTGAGTTAGTGAATGTCGGAGAACATCACTAGAACTGGTAGTGGGTGGAGGAGGACGACTGGCATTTAATGGACAGAATGCTTGTAACCATTTCCTACTTCTCTGATGGTATCTGTAACGGTCATGCAAATGTTTGTGTAAAGCAACATGTGTTGTGGATCAGACGGCTACCAATAATATCATGTAGTCTTCTATACCGCAGGCAATTGTCATTATTTACTACACAACCTGAAACACAGTTAAAAATATACTCCTTATCAGGTGTAGATTTTAAAAATATTACTCTTGGATACATTGGTTGTAGGTTTCAAAATGTCTGTTGCAGATTTCAGTCCACCAGCCTTTCAAACCAAGTATATGTGTAGGTGGTAGTTCCTGTGTTTGTACCTTAGTTCTGCTGTGGGGATTTACAGTACTAGATGATCATGAGCTTGCAATTGGTGTAACATATTCTAGCTGTACTGTACATATGCTGTGGGTAGTACCTGTACTGTACATGTGCTGTGGGTAGTACCTGTACTGTACATGTACTGTGGGTAGTACCAACCTAGCCTAGCTGTACTGTACATGTACTGTGGGTAGTACCAACCTAGCCTAGCTGTACTGTACATGTGCTGTGGGTAGTACCACCCTAGCCTAGCTGTACTGTACATGTGCTGTGGGTAGTACCACCCTAGCCTAGCTGTACTGTACATGTGCTGTGGGTAGTACCACCCTAGCCTAGCTGTACTGTACATGTGCTGTGGGTAGTACCACCCTAGCCTAGCTGTACTGTACATGTGCTGTGGGTAGTACCACCCTAGCCTAGCTGTACTGTACATGTGCTGTGGGTAGTACCACCCTAGCCTAGCTGTACTGTACATGTGCTGTGGGTAGTACCACCCTAGCCTAGCTGTACTGTACATGTGCTGTGGGTAGTACCACCCTAGCCTAGCTGTACTGTACATGTGCTGTGGGTAGTACCACCCTAGCCTAGCTGTACTGTACATGTGCTGTGGGTAGTACCACCCTAGCCTAGCTGTACTGTACATGTGCTGTGGGTAGTACCACCCTAGCCTAGCTGTACTGTACATGTGCTGTGGGTAGTACCACCCTAGCCTAGCTGTACTGTACATGTGCTGTGGGTAGTACCACCCTAGCCTAGCTGTACTGTACATGTGCTGTGGGTAGTACCACCCTAGCCTAGCTGTACTGTACATGTGCTGTGGGTAGTACCACCCTAGCCTAGCTGTACTGTACATGTGCTGTGGGTAGTACCACCCTAGCCTAGCTGTACTGTACATGTGCTGTGGGTAGTACCACCCTAGCCTAGCTGTACTGTACATGTGCTGTGGGTAGTACCACCCTAGCCTAGCTGTACTGTACATGTGCTGTGGGTAGTACCACCCTAGCCTAGCTGTACTGTACATGTGCTGTGGGTAGTACCACCCTAGCCTAGCTGTACTGTACATGTGCTGTGGGTAGTACCACCCTAGCCTAGCTGTACTGTACATGTGCTGTGGGTAGTACCACCCTAGCCTAGCTGTACTGTACATGTGCTGTGGGTAGTACCACCCTAGCCTAGCTGTACTGTACATGTGCTGTGGGTAGTACCACCCTAGCCTAGCTGTACTGTACATGTGCTGTGGGTAGTACCACCCTAGCCTAGCTGTACTGTACATGTGCTGTGGGTAGTACCACCCTAGCCTAGCTGTACTGTACATGTGCTGTGGGTAGTACCACCCTAGCCTAGCTGTACTGTACATGTGCTGTGGGTAGTACCACCCTAGCCTAGCTGTACTGTACATGTGCTGTGGGTAGTACCACCCTAGCCTAGCTGTACTGTACATGTGCTGTGGGTAGTACCACCCTAGCCTAGCTGTACTGTACATGTGCTGTGGGTAGTACCACCCTAGCCTAGCTGTACTGTACATGTGCTGTGGGTAGTACCACCCTAGCCTAGCTGTACTGTACATGTGCTGTGGGTAGTACCACCCTATAGCCTAGCTGTACTGTGACAGGGTAAATACACACATAGAAGAAGTAGTGGAGGTTTCAGGGGCTCGAGGACTGTAATAGATTACATACTGTTTGTTACTGCTCTGGTCAGCTACGACTTATGTTTATAGATGTCTGTCATCCTGTCAGTAATTAGGGATCACCTGTTCTACAGTATACAGTTACCACCTTCTCCTGGAGTAGAAATGAATTGTTTCTGTCTCGGGCTGTACTTCAGACTGGACCACCAAATTCCTCATTCATACGCTGTACTGTGAAAAATCATTTACCATGGGTTTTGAAGAAAAAACAGTCAATTGTATGCAAATGGGAACAGAAATGATCGAAATTTTTGTACTTCTGGAGATTTAATGCTGAATTTTGTATACATGTTAATATTTCATTAAAAATTTACTGGAAATTTTCTGTTTTTGAAAACAGATTAGGACAGTTTTAATGCTGTCGTTAAAAGTGTGGTTGTGTTTTGTGGAATGATTCACTGACTGCCATCCTACTTTGTTACGTTATTAGATCTAACCGCCGTTGTAACGGTATATGCCTGGTACATGTACCTTTATTGACATGCACTTACAAGTGCAAATCACTTCCGCACCACAAACCACTAATCCAAACAAAATTAATAAACTTTTTTCGCTCCTGATTCACATTTATGGCCGGATAATTGGGAACGTATTCACATTTCATTAAGTTGATTATATGTCTTTATTACCTTGCTTTATGACTATGGACGGCGACAGCACATTCGGATTAGAGTGAAATTCAAACTGAACTTTTATGCAACTGTTGATGACATCATTAGCGACAGTTGGAAAATTGCAGATTTCATTATGGCAGTGAAAGTCGCTTTTATTTCCGAAAAAAAAGAAAAAGAGTAAAAGAGGATTCTTAAATGGAGAAAGTGTAATTTTACCTGCTGTTGCTTGTAACAAGCAGGTAGTGAACAGCTCCTGTTGATTCACACTCAATATCAACTCCTTTGTGGTCGGTAATAATGTTGTTGTTAATGGCAAGGAGAAGAGATTGAATTTCAATCAACGCTAATCCAGGTTTTTAGTACACGATTATTAATCAATGTATACATGATTATTAATCAATGTATACACGATTATTAATCACTGTATACACGATTATTAATCACTGTATATACACGATTATTAATCACTGTATACACGATTATTAATCACTGTATATGTTTAACTCCCACACACAGGCATTAACAAGGCCGGGTCATAAGAAACGAATTAGTTTGTTGAGCCACATCACGAATGTGTGTTACTTGTCAGAGTTCAATCAGTTTCTGACCAATCAGGGGCCAGTTCTCCATTTTTCTCATTTTATTTTATGAGAGCATAAAATGTCTGATTAATAAAAGCTCAAGTCAACATTGATGAAGAAAAAAAGGAAAAAATGGCTACCTACAGAGTTGTCCTGAATCTGTAATTATATCAAGATATATATGTACATAACATGTGTAAAGTGAACCTGTGTTATCCAGCATAACCTGTATGTAATGAACCTACAATTGTATGTTGTCTTGAATTGTACTTTGATCTTTTGTCAGATGCACTGCAATGTAATGAAGAATTAAAAACCTGTTCAGAATTTATCATATCAATACAATGTTGAATTCATGATAGATATTTTTTATGGTATGTTTAATAGCTGCAGTGTGTGGCAATTTATTTAATGAGAAAATTGTCATGTACTTTGAGAGTGATCTCCATCTATTTGTTACTCCTAAATTTACAGGAGCAGGTTGACATACATTTTGTATAGTTATATCCCAGTGTTAATCCATGAACTTTTACAAAGAGTTCATTATCTTCAGGAACTCCAACACTTTGGGAAATCAGATGAAATGAAGCATTTTATAAAGGTGAAGATCGACTGCTAAAAAAGTTTGTTCTGAAAACGTTAGGAATGAGAACAGCTTGGTGCTCTGAATGGCTGGGCTTAGCTTGGTAGGAGAAAATGAGGTCACATGTTCTACAGCTTGATGCATTGGTTCTCATTTGGGTAATAGACTGTCCTTGCCTTTGACAGGGAGCAGTCTATAATGAAGACTCCGGGGATGTGAAATGTACTTTAACGGTACATTCCAGTGCACCAGTCTTTGCATATTCTTGGCACAGTGCATCCTGATATACCTAATTGTCTATAGTAAACTTTCCTAACCATTGATGTGCCCCAGTTCAATGTTATTGATAGGGGTGGTGGGATATTGTCAAATTGTGTTGGAAATGGTTGGGTACGTGAAAATCATTGAATATCTTGCACATTTGTCACAAACAGACTGCGCCTTTGTACCTAAAATATCAAGCCCAGGATCTCTGCACTCTTTATCTTGTTTTTTGAAATGCGCCGGCTCATTTTTTTCCACAAGGATAAAAAGCATTTGACTTACGAGAGAGACGTAAAAGCGTACATGCATAAATTACCTAAGTAGGTATGATCAGATTAGATAAAAAGATGTGTTGACATTTTTTTAAGATTGAATGCATTGCGTATGATACACGGTTTAAGTAGCACCATGCAGGAGTGTGAGGTTTCCAAAGAAAACCATCAATCTATGCTTATTTTCACATAAAACTAAAAAATGGAATTTGGAACGAAGATAATAAGATTTTACCTATTGTAGTTATCATTTGTAAATAAGATAGTAGACAGTTTTATTACACCTATCATTTCTTCAGCCCTTTCACACCATCTCTCCATTTTGCATTGCAAATGATGATGATATTGTCACAGATTGACATTGCATTTATCAAAAGACACCCTCTATCTAATCGGGGAGTCATACTAAACACTTTTCATAATGGCATTCAGGCTATCATGACCTAGGTTCATGAATAATTCATGTTAATTTGAGCTGTTACAAGTTAGGGTCCTACCCCCTCCTCAGTGAAACCTTTGTGTCTATCTCTATGTAGAGAGTAGAGAGAAACTTTCCACCTGTGTTATTAGCATGTCACCATAGCGACCAACATCCATAAATTTACCTAAAGAGTATCATCAAGGGGATATTTGCAAGATAAGTTGAAATTTCTCTTAGATATGAAATAATATGGAATGTGGTGCTCAGTAAATAAAATGTTGACAAGAATCCTTATTTAGGAACATTTAGCTGGTGACCATGACATTTCTAGTACCATTCTTATAACGGGTTGAGAAATAAATTCAAGCGGACAGATTACGGTTTCAAACTCAGAGCCTCTGAACTGTTGATGGGCACTATACTACCAGCACCCCCCCCCCCCCCCCCCCCCCCCATCATGCCACTGGACAGCATTGATATACACTACACTAGTCACTCCTCTTCTAAGTCTCTGCTCCAAACAACAACAAACATAAACAACCTAAGTTCAGCTATCTATTCACCAAGTACCCCCAATTACTAGTAGCAAAGGATGTTGACACGCACAAGGTTTTAACAGGAAATATTTGGGCTTGACCAGCAGGATTTGAACCCAGAACTTCTGAACTCCAGACCAATATTTCACTGATGCTGTCTGGTTGATAACAGTAAACCTTGAGTTTTATTATGTTGATGATGAAATGCAAAGCGTACTACATTTGTTTTTGCATTTTAACATTTTTCTACATCAATCAGAATTCTTTATGAATGGTCACATATTCTGACTCAGTGTTTGTGTTTCTGAAATTTCTTTAATGTTAATGTTATCAGAAGCATCAGAAAAATTCGTTTTTGTCAAATATTGATCTTGCAAAATTATCATTTCAGTTCAATAGGAAGAGCAATTTTTGCTGTGTACAATTTCTCACATACAAGTGTAGAGGATTTCTATGGAAACTCGTCAATTTAAAGCTCAAGAATTTTCCTTGATGACAGTAGTGGTGATGGAAATTTAGTCAAGGACAAGTTACATTTAGGTCACACAAAGGTCACTGGAGTAATGATTTATTTGTGAATTGTGCCAAAGTTTTGTTTCTTAAAATAAATGCAAGTGTGGTCTATCATGTTATATATTCAGAGGGAAAATATCAACAATGTTGTGCGACACACGAACATAACCTAATAAATTTCCGTAAAATGCAAGCACTGGAGTCACACAAGCTTGAAATTCATTCACAAATGTTAATAGCTATGTAAATTTTCTCGCTTTACCTCTACTTACCACTTGGATACCCATGACGGCCTATAGTTGGATTTCAAGAGATTACGGTATTCTGTTGTGTGAATAACGATGAAACCCTGTAACCGTGGTGTTACATGATCAATATGACCAAGTGTTTACTTCCCAGCCTGAGCAACATAATATTCCACTGAAATTAATACACTACATTGAGTTATACAGGTTTCCCTTTCTCTTTATATACACTGAGCCTAGAAATGTTTTTATAGTTATTTATTTCTTACTGTATTCTTGACTCCTTCAGTAGTTCTATGTTAAATCCCCTGCCTGTCTTACTATGGACCTTATCATTGATTCTGTTCTGTCCAAGCCACTAATATAAAACTTTACCATAAGAAAACAAGTGTATATGCAATGATAAATGTCAAATTAGAGCAGCTGTTTTTGTTTATGGCATGTATGTATATACTCATGTACTTCTTTACTCATGCTTGATATTAAAAGTGACCATCAGGTACATGCTATTTTTAATGGCTATATGATTTTATCATAACAATGACAGCAATCTTCTGAATATCATGTTTTTTTACTGTGACAATAAACACATCAGTTCAATTTTCCACATAGGAAGGCATCCGCTGTGTTTAATGAGTGTATGATCCTCACATGCTTGGCTGCCATGGAAGGTGAGCATAACGTGTCCAAGCTGACAGGTTGGGACAGTTTTATAGCCTACCTGGCAGGGATATTAGGATATTGTGCCATTATGAGTGAAGATTTTCCCCTGTCATGTTCTTTCTTTGTGTGTGTTTTGTGGTTTAATGATGGAACTGATAGTCTGGACAAGGGATAAACCTACTTCCCATGAGGCTGTACAAGGGATAACCCATTCCTCATTAGGCTGGACAAGGGATAAACCCACGTCTCATGATCATGAGGCTGTACAAGGGATAACTTACTCCTCATTAGGCTGGACAAGGGATAATCCATTCCTCATTAGGCTGGACAAGGGATAAACCCATTCCTCATTAGGCTGGACAAGGGATCAACCCATTTTTCGTTAGGCTGGACAAGGGATAACCCACTCCTCATAAGGCTGGTCAAGGGATAAACACATTGCTCATTAAGATGGACAAGGGATAACCCACTCCTCATTAGGCTGGCTGGACAAGGGATAACCATTTCTCATTAGGCTGGACAAGGGATAACCCACTCCTCATTAGGCTGGACAAGGGATAAACACATTCCTCATTAGGCTGGACAAGGGATAAACACATTCCTCATTAGGCTGGACAAGGGATAACCCACTCCTCATTAGGCTGGCTGGACAAGGGATAACCATTTCTCATTAGGCTGGACAAGGGATAACCCACTCCTCATTAGGCTGGACAAGGGATAAACACATTCCTAGGCTGGACAAGGGATAAACCCATTCCGCATTAGGCTGGACAAGGGATAACTCACTTCTCATGAGGCTGAACAAGGGATAAACTCATTTCTTGTTAGGCTGGACAAGGGATAACCCACTTCTCATAAGGCTGGTCAAGGGATAAACACATTCCTCATTAAGATGGACAAGGGATAACCCACTCCTCATTAGGCTGGCTGGACAAGGGATAATCTCTTTCTCATTAGGCTGGACAAGGGATCAACCCATTTTTCGTTAGGCTGGTCAAGGGATAAACACATTCCTCATTAGGCTGGACAAGAGATAGCCCACTCCTCATTAGGCTGGCTGGACAAGGGATAACCATTTCTCATTAGGCTGGACAAGGGATAACCCACTCCTCATTAGGCTGGACAAGGGATAAACACATTTCTCATTAGGCTGGACAAGGGATAACCCACTCCTCATAAGGCTGGTCAAGGGATAAACACATTCCTCATTAGGCTGGACAAAGGATAACCCACTTCTCATTAGGCTGGCTGGACAAGGGATAATCCATTTCTCATTAGGCTGGACAAGGGATCAACCCATTTTTCGTTAGGCTGGTCAAGGGATAAACACATTCCTCATTAGGCTGGACAAGGGATAACTCACTTCTCATGAGGCTGGACAAGGGATAAACTCATTTCTTGTTAGGCTGGACAAGGGATAACCCACTTCTCATGAGGCTGGACAAGGGCTAACCCATTTCTTATGAAGCTGGATGAGGGATAGTCCAAATTATTCTGACGTTTTATCGACTTTTTTCATATCGGTCTGTCGTCGATTAACGTCCGATCTCCGGCCCTCTATAATATGCGGGAAATATGCGAACCGTGCCCGGAGCGCACTTCAAACTGATATTTTAGAAACAAATCGTCACTTTCACACACATGTCGTACATGGATCGAAAGATCTATTCTTTATGCACAAGATGAACATAAATTACATGCCTCAAACAACCAATACAATCACAAAAAACATATTTTTTCAAACTTACTCTGTTTTACTCTAGTTTTTTGATAGCCCCGCCTTCTAATGCCACGTGACTAAAATCTCACCGGCTTACGTCATAATGTTGGGATATACCTTCTGTAACGCGAGATCTCGTCAAGTCATGTGACATTGCTCATGGCCTAATTTCCATTAAAAACATGGGTTGGTATAGAAAACGTTGGAAAATACTTTTCGTAATGATCTTTGAAACATGTTATTGATACCACCTAGTACATAAAGAATAGATCTTTCGATCCATGTGCGACATGTGTGTGAAAGTGACGATTTGTTTCTAAAATATCAGTTTGAAGTGCGCTCCGGGCACGGGTCGCATATTTCCCGCATATTATAGAGGGCCGGAGTTTTGACGTTAATCGACGACAGACCGATATGAAAAAGGTCAGAATAATTCGGACTAGATGAGGGATAACCCATTTCTCATGAGGCTGGACAAGGAATACCCCACTTCTCATGAAACTGATCAAGGGATAACCCATTTCTAATTAGGCTGGACAAGGGATAACCCATTTCTCGTTAGGCTGGACAAGGGATAACCCATTTCTAATTAGGCTGGACAAGGAATAACCCACTTCTCGTGAGGCTGGACAAGGGATAACCCATTTCTAATTAGGCTGGACAAGGGATAACCAACTTCTCATGAGGCTGGACAAGGGATAACCAACTTCTCATGAGGCTGGACAAGGGAATACTGTTTTTGCTGATTTGCAAACTTGCCTGTTGGTATGCACTGAAATTTACCAATAATTTGCTCATAGGTCGACTTTAAAAATGTATTACTGGCTTTCAGTTGATCCTTTACATATATAGTTAAATCCCCCCTTTGCCTCAATTCTAAGGATCATAACACAAGTCAAATGGACATGTCCTTACAAACATCATTTTGGAGCATCAACAAGATCCTCTCAAGGACTATGGAAAGCTGTGTAAAATTGTACTGTTTATGAATATATTGGCGCAACATATCTGTCAAATTAATTATTCATATTAATATTAGAGCTTTAGCATCACTGCTGGTTTGATAGAGGGGATGAAGGTAGAGAGGGGATTGGATAGGGAGGGAAAAGAAGAGGAAGGGAGGGGAAGGACAAATGTGGGGAGGGGGAAACAGTGAAGAAAGGGTAACAGAGGACAAAGTTGGGGTCACGCTCTTCAGTCCTTATTAATCCCCAGACAGTATGCAGATGTGTTATATAACCTTGGGAAGCGTGACCTTGACCTTGTAATTAGATATAGCTGGAGAGAAGTGTCTGGAACCATATTAAAGTTTTACCCCCTCTAGGCCACTTAGTGTTGTCAGGATAACTCGCTGTGGTTAGAGCTTGAGGCAGATTTCATCTGCAGAAAGTATTTAACGAAATTAAGGTCTTCTACAGCCTTTGTGTTTCTGTTCCATATTGTAATGTTTTGTACTACTATCACCCAGTGTGCTGTACGTTCCTTAATTTGTGTTTTGGGATACAAAGAAATCTCAGGGAAAAGGCTTATATACCTGCATGTGAAATTTTACTTGTTTTATCTGACCCCTGAGTACTCTGACAACCTGCCTAATCCAATAATCCCATTTATAAAACTACCAATTAAAAACATCTTTTGACACTCTGTCTTACATAGCAGTGTCTTGGATCACACAGATTGTCTGCTTACAGATGTAATCATACATTTAATATTTATTGTAACTAGCATATTTCTATACCATTTTTTCCAGATAATTTTTTTTCCCCGTTAAGTTAGCCACATGTTAGTGAATGTTTGCCTTTGGTTAAGAATATAAGTGTTCTAAACAGAAAAATATATTGAATAGAAAATTTCACCTTTAACATTTCCTCTTTGTTTTATTATCCTCTTCATAGAGGGGTTGTATTGCTCTCTCTCAATGAAATGGAGAATCGGAAAAAACATAGATACTCCCCTGGTATTTACCATTACATACTTGTTTAAAGCGTGCTTAATGGGGGCCGCTAAAAAGACAACGGAAGAGCTATATTTGAAGTGACAAACAGATATTTTTGCGAATACAGGCCATTGTTAAACAGAAACAGCAGATATACGTACAAATAACTGTGCAGATGCTGCCGAAGATTACTACATGTACAGTGGCTTTCCAGCTTCCATTTAGATGTGACATATTGCAGTAAAAAACGCGCGAAAGAGTCGACTTAATGTTTTTGGTAATTGAAAATGCATTTTTGCCCATAGTAATTGTATATTGAGAAAGAATATTAGAAATTGGAAAATTTGCCTGCATTCTCGAAGACAACACATACATTCTGCAGAGTCTTTTCCCCTCACTGAAATACAGTATTGTGGTAAATAGGAAGAAATACAGGTAGAGCTTATGTGCGACCATACCATCATGTAATGTTTGATTTGTTTTGTTTGTAAAATTACAATATCAAAATATCAATAAAAAACCCAAATGATATTTGTTTTCATATACTCAGGTAGTTTGCAATTTAATGCAGTATAAACATTTATATATATATGTCTATAATTCTATTGGCATGGTGAAAAATGAAAGTAATGTTAAAACAATGTTATGGAAGACTTCACAGTCATCATGGTATCTACCGTACATCATCTTGTAGTGATAACACAATGAAATGGAGTCTAATAAGTGATATTAGCAAGCGTCTCGGAGCACTACAGATAATGCATTTATCTTGCACATTGTCATAAAATGTTTTAAATAGTACCATACTACTGCGAAGTAAATGTTTGCACGGAATGGGGGCTTTATAGCCCTGCTAAACTCACAACAAGCCAACCAGATGGTGTACAACCGATTTAATTACATACACGGCTGATGGATAGATATATTTTAATAGTTTTCATATCGCAGTGTATGGTATAACATGTATCTTTACACACATTCTTTTGTTGAACCAAGACACGGTGCTATCATAGCAAATTCACTAATTTTGCTGGGGATAATGTTAACATGCAATGCATGCTGCACTGCACCTCCATGTCATCTACATCTGTTCCATTGTCTGAGGGTCGAAGCAGCCATCGCTAACAACTGCAGACTTGAAATTAAACAGGAAAGAATGAATTAAAAGATTAATGTTTCATGTTTTGCTGTGCCTCTCTATTGGCGAACTGATCCATCATATGTTTGGTTCGTTATTGCTGTTTATCCTAAAGTGTGATTACCAGAAACCATAACATTCCATTATTTTGATTAGATGGATCAGATTTCTATGGTTATTTAGAAACATATCTGAATTCTGATCCCCTCCACAAACATTGTGGCAGCTCCTTCAAATTTTTGACTTCTGTCCATGTTGCCATGTCAATTTCTCTTTGCACTGATATTTTAGCATGAAATCACCAAATTCTTCATTTCTTTTCCAAATTTCTGTAACGGTAATCTGTATGATCATTTTGACATTGGTTAAATTGTTCTGCTACAGATTAATTATAAACAAGGTCAAGTTTGTCCATGTCCTGATTAAATTTTGAGGACTCGGTCAAGGAGACAAAGAATCATTCTTGAACCACAAACCCAATCACCATTTCTCTTGGATCATTTGTCTTTGGAGATGACCCCTTCACCTATATCCTGGAAGCATTCATACATTTTATGAGCTTAGGGCAGTTTGCCATTGAGATGACCCCCCATTAGCCTTTAGGGAATCCATACTAGTCATATTCTGAGTCATGTGAGCGATGGATACCTTGTACAAATCCTGTTTAAAAAAACTGAACTGAGCATATGATAAAGAGGATCTTTAACTCATTCTTGGTGCCTCTGGTGTTTTTTAAATATAGGTCAAGCTCATTTGATAAAAAAAATGACGAAATGTTGACTCGTTTTGATCCTCCTGTCTCCACAGATCAAGATCAGCATGGATACCAAGGCCCTTCTGTTCCACATTGATACAAACTGGGGGCTGTTGAGACCAGATACAAAATAGATTGTAATCTTTTTGACACTCCTCACCCATATATATGGTGTTATGTAAAGGCACTTTGATTGATATTCTGTCAACCTTTTCACACAGAATTAAATCAATATTTTCATTGATACTTTTTTGACAGTTTTCAAGGTAACCTAAATTGCTACTTGTAGGAAGGTCAATGTGATATTGCAGTGCGTTTAAAATTGATTTTTGATATTGATGCGATGTTATATTACACCACTTTGAAGGTATATATTGTTACTAGATTCTTGTAAACAGTTTTTTGGGTAAATGTTTTACCATTTCAATAAACCGACTAAAAAATGTAACGGTATAACTGAAGATTAGGACACAAATGAGGAAGTTGTCTACTCTATATTTGATGTTTCACGTACATGTTAATGTCAGGCCTTGCTCTATAGATAGAACCCCCACCTTCTTATTCCAAAAACACTTTTGGGTATTGTTAAATGATGGAGAAATTTTTCTAACAATAAGTTAGGAAGTGAAAAGAGTAGGTGTCATTCATATTAGTTATTGATAGACATTGTGTAGTAAGTGAATTGTAATAGATGCTAATTATTCTGAGGTTGCCTCGAGTAAAAGAGTGTTCAACAGCCTGTTGATCAGAGCAACAAGGACACACAGTTAATGAGTTTACATTTATATAAAATCATATGTGTAACATGCAACATATATATTGTAAATCAGATACAATGTAACCTGAAGATCGTTATTTTTTCAGAGTTCTATATGTCACATAGCAGTTCAATATTAGTTCCATGTTGATATTGTGTTGTTCATGGTCCAAACAACTTGTACAGTTGAATGTCTGTCTGTTCACGAATCATCTATTCAGTGACGTCGAAGAACAGCAATTTATGGCATTGCTTTAGTTCTATCCCTCTTACTTGTATTGTATATAAAGTCCTAACAATGTCACTTTTACATTTCAGTGTGTCTGTGTGCGAGTCACGACTCTTACTACTTTAGCCGGAAGCCAGAGAGTCAGTCTGTTGCCGAAAATAGTGAAGTCATCCTCTATTGTGATGTTTCCAAGAGACAGTTCATAGAATTCAGCTGGCTGTTAGGAGAAAAGCAGATACAGGACACCAGCCGGAGATTTCAGGAGGGTAGCAACTTAAGGATACTTCGTGTAACGCGGAATGAGGATGAAGGACCATTTAACTGTGTCGCTACAAACAGATCAACCAATTTTGCTTTGCAGAGTACAGACGCAATGCTCAACATTCAATGTAAGTCCTTGCTGTTTTAAGCTTGTAATATCTGTAAGAATGTAATTTTCGTATTCTGATATAGGTCTTGCACGGAGAGGTGACCTGCTGCCATGATCTGATATTGACAGCTCAGCATATGTCTTTGATACAAGTAGGACAAGAGGTGACAATACTTACATAAGAAATTGTCACTAACAAAATTTTCATTTACAAAGCCAAATTTGTCACTAAAACACTTATCTAGAATACTATGATTTCATGTCACATAACTGGTGATCTTTGTAACGTATCATAATGATCATGAAATTCATTATGGCAGAAGGTTTTACTCTCTATCTCGGATTTTAGCTTAAGTTTATAAACCTATGCTTCGTTGTCATGGTGAGAATACAAACACAAATGTTAAGGTCATCTGTTTCCTTCTGGGATCTCTTTCAGTTTATTCACAATTTTTCCCAGAGAGCTATAGATATAATTCAAGACTGGTCTTACAAGTGTCTGCATTTCTATCATCAGTTTGTCGATTGTTTTTTGTTTGGAAACAAATGTTTCAACAGCACTATAGACAAAAAAATCAATACTGAAATAGCCAACAGGCCATCTTGAAGAAACACTTTGTCCCGACAAACAAGGAATAGACGTTATCTAAAAATCTTGGAATAATATTAACAGATTCTGTTCAAATTTCAGAAAATTAGCTTGCGTCCTTCTGAAAGAATTTTCCAAGATTTCATCTCTATCTTGAGTGCAATTTTTTTTTTTTTACAAAAAATTTAATTGCTGCTTTTAAACTAATCATGGGTATTGCTCCATCTGTCGGGACATCTTGGCCAACTTTTTCTACCTTCAGTGATAAAAGAGCTCCCTATCTGCACGATTATACATATTTAGACAGTTCTATCTGGGCAATATGTGAGGATTCGTTGGTGGCCAATTATACATATGGGAACAGTTGTATATATTATCTGTATCATGTTTTGGTTTACGTAACAACGGACACAAGGTATGCTGGGAGTTGTACTCGGACCAAAATGTTCGTAATTAGTATCCCTAATAAGTTAGAAAATACTTAAGTAATTTTAATTATTACTGAGATGATTTTTTTTTTTTTTAATAACAAGCTAATAGACAATACATTTTGCATACCTATGGAAAGCAGTTTTAGTTGTAATTGGAACATTTAAAGAATACTTTTTTGTCGCTAGATAACAATTTTTGTTTGAAGCTGTTAATAATGTTTGTGTAATTGTGTCTAGGATTAGAGCTATCCTTGGTGGAGGACATTTACAGGTTGGTTAGTTTCCTAATTAACAGGTGAACAGCCAGCTGTGTAGTGAGTTTACCATGTTTACAGGTTAAGGAAGTCTCTGGATCAACACATCCTCCCTGTTATAGCCCGCTGTCAATGGTTCTGATCACCTGCCAACACAGCTACCTTGTCACCCCTTGAATATCACAATAGGCACGCCTTGTCTTGATGCACACTCATCGACAGGCGGACATATAGGGTTGTGAGGTTAGAGGATTCAGGATTGATGTCTGTCACCGTGGTGATGAATAGGCAGACTGAAGTGATTCTATTTCTCTGTGGAAAAGGATAGTGGAAAACATGCAATATTTGTTTAATGAAAACAGTAGTGCACCTTGCAGTGAGTGTCAGGGATAACAGATTTGCCTTTCTTTGTTTATGTAACGGTTAACCCCCAGAAATCCTTGCAGCATCCTTACTTATTGAAGGTAATTACAGTACAGGTAAATAAGTGCAGTTACCTACTTATCCAGTTGCACATGCTTTATTGGTCTAAGCTGCTGAGCTAGAGACTGTAGGTTCAAACTCCAACCAATCTTACAGCAGTTATCTGTTCTGTAATCACGTGTTTGTTTAAAGCACTTTACCTGAATATTCTAGTCTATCCTGATGTATAAATGGATACTCCCATACGGGGAAGTAGTTTTGCAAAAGACTGGCATCCTTACAGTCAGGAAGGAGAAACTTACTCTGCCGCTTCACGTCAAAAGCATTTCTGGTGAGCTCTGACTTTATGTAAATTTAACTTTATATGCATAACCACAACATTTAACATTGATAAGAATAAGTCATATTTAATAAATGAAAATATGACTGTACAAGTTTCTTTTGATGGTCTGGTTTAGAGGGAAGGTTCCAGCATTCAGGGAATGATCTCCTCTAATTTGGTCCATTAAACACACCCATTCTCCATTGAAAATATAGACCCTAGCTCTTTTCTCCATCTGATAAATGTTGTTCTTGGGAACAAAATAGCACATTCTATGTTCACAAACAAATTGAAAGTTTGTTCAACATTTCAAAAGGTGGTTAACATGTTTGATTTAATGTTGCTCGGGAGAAACGTTGATAGTAAGGTGTTTCATGCCTTTATTCATCGTACAATAACTCAGAAAGCTTATTTTGTTGTCAGTCAAGAGCTTCAGTTATCTGACATCACTCTGGAACATTATTCACTGTCCCCGAGGTGCTTAGTTCATTGTTACTCAGGTACTTCAGTATTGGTTTCACTCAAGGTTGACTTACATTTGAAATGTCTTGCAGCTTTATGGAATCAAGGTCATTTGAGTGCTTAGCAGTTTTAGCCATCTGTTCTGTAAGCAGTAGAGGGCTCTCAGTGACTTGTCGGGATTGTGCAGCAAATACACATTTCCATGAGGTAAACAGAAGCGTTTTCTTGTACAAAACAGACGGTTGCACCTAATACAGGAGGGCTAATTAATACTCTCAAGAGTCCATCGTCATGGATACAAGAATGAGCAGAAGTGACCCAGTTGACACTGGGCACGTTGGATAAGTGGGGATTTTTAGTGTATTCACACGTTGTACCATTCAGTGTAATGCAAAATGTTCTGCTATTATGATGCAGATTCTCAGGCCTGTGGCATTTCTAATGAAACCAGACATTCTACTGTAGTCTGAGATTTGTATGCATGAGATTTTTTTACCCCTCCTTACTCTCAAAATGCAAAAGCATGCATCTGTGCTTTATCATCTGTAGGGACACGTGCGGAAGAGAAACTGAAGAAATTTTTTAAAGAGACTTTCCACAGTATATATACATTCACTTTACGAAGGAGCTCCTTTCATTTTCTATCATCAGAACAGATGCTGATCAAATGTTAGCGGGATTTATAACTTCCAGACGTACCTCCCGTGAAAACTACAAGAGTAAAACAGTGATAGGTCTGATCAGGGTGTCCCGAGTGTTTGTAAGGATGGCAAAACAGTGCATTAGGTCGATGAGTTGACATGAAAAAGGTGAAAGCCCCAAAGAAAGACCATGTTTAAGTAAACACTGTACTGTTATATATTTTCACTTCCATCAAACACGTTATGTACAGAATGTCTTCGAATAGCTCCTAGTCCCATAAAAGTTTTATGGCCTGTGACCGAGGTGACATTTTGTGTTGCTTTAAAACACTATCTATACATGGCTGGAAAGGGAGCCTGGCAATGAATTCTCTATAGTGGATTTCAAAGAAGACTTTTTTACATGGAAGCATTCGTAGATTGATTACTACCTATACTGTATAGTTTTGTTGGTCTTACATTAGATCTGTGTCCATGGCTTTTAAAAGCTCTTCAGCATGCTAGCTATTACTACATGTACGTCATATTATGATAAAATTATGATACTTTAAGATCATTAACATAGAATGTTAAAATTGATTAGTGAGTGAACTACTCTTTAGAACATACAGGAGCAGTATAATCAGGCATTATGTAGTTTATTTACAGTGTTGTTTCCATTATCTTCCATTAGTTGTGACATTCATTTGTGTGCCACTGCTGGTTTTTGTGATTCCGTAAATGAAACTCAAATGAAACAGACATAGTTGAGAATGAAAAAAAAAGGAATTTGTTTAAAGATAAAGTCAGATGTGGGTGAGTTTTTGTGCACTTTAAAAGACCTAGGGTTTATTCCTTGCAATCTTACGCTAAATACCTTCCGAGGACAATACAAACTTTTCAGGTTGAGTCTAGCATTATGGTTAGCGATACAACTTTGAGCATAGCCAGGTATCATACGTTTACAGATTATAGTCAAATGCATCCAAGGAAAAAACATAGTGTAAAAAGTGTCAGGTCCTAGCTCCAGATAAGATTAAACTAGATTTCCTTTCTGATAAAATTGTCTAAATAGATGGTGAAAATGTCAAAAAAGGATAAAAGTCCCAATTTTGTTGTAAGAGCATTTTGTGCTACAATCACAAGAGGTTGTATTAGATTAAGTTGTAAATGAATCTCCAGGAACTTTACGCGAGGTGATTGAGGTTATCATCTAACAATTTGATCTTTTAATATTTACAGCTGAGAAAATGTTAAGGTCCTAATTTTTTATCCTAAAAAATAAATGAAAATTCAATCATCAATGCAACATGACACCTGGGTAAGATTGTTGTGCAAAATATACCAGCTAGCTAGAAGTTATAATCTCGGAGACAAAGATTAAAAAAAAAGAAATCTTTCATGTTTATAACTTGGAGCGGTTGGTAATTTGTGATAACAAGTTCTAATCACATAACTAGTTTATCCATCAAAGGAAGCCACCACTTACACAATATTACGGAAAATAGGGAAACAAGTCTAAATACACAGGTCTGAAATAACCGATAGGGAGGGAGAATATGTTAACACGAGGAGATAATGGAGGACAGCCTCCATGTCCACCCTATCTGTATCTCTGTGGCAGTGTACACAGATTATGTCTGAGTACGACAATATTGAAACTCTTGTGGAGACTAAGCCGGCCTGATATAATTCAACGGAGATTATAGCAGATTGGAGTAGAGTTGGCTAGCTATCTCAAAGGTTATCTATCCACAGTGTTGTGTTTATTTAACGGAATATACACCAAATATGGGGGATAAGCTTCTAGTATTTATTTATGGAATGTTTCTAAGACGTGTCAGTGGTAATCACCCGAGTGATACCTCTATAGTGTAACTTGCCCTTGAGTATCTGTTGTCAGGGATACTGATCTGACATCAGACTTCCTTCATTAAAAGCAATAGTAATGGCCACTGGTTTGTTGATTTCAACCCTATTGTCCACTCACTGTGTTGTTCGAAATTAAATTCTGTAGATGAGTGAACTGCCACTAGCTATAGCAGACAAAGCGCTGGTCATCTTGACTGGTCAGATATTGATATTGACACGTGTGGTGCTATTAGTGGCCCCAGGCCATCTAGACCTGTGAAAAGTAAACCAATTTTGATGGAAGAGATTTAAACCTGAGGAATAGCAAGAAAATTAACTACTCTATATTATAAGATCTTCTAAAGAACAGACCTCTCCATTGAACCTGTAATACCATCCAGTGTTTATAAGTTTGTCCAAACTGGACTCTTTGATGTTGGTTACTTCCCAGAACCACTTAAGCTAGGTCCTTCTGACCGTTAGTGTCTGTGCATGACCAGAATCTCAGGAAAATGTAAGCTACCCATGAGAGTTTGCCTGAGGTCTTGGCCAGATAGCCATCTCTGTGTTAGAACTAGTAGATATGTATACTTAATTGGGACCCCAAGGTGTTTTCCTGGGGAGATGAGCATGTAGATGTATGTAGTTAGTTTGTATGGTTACACATCAACATTATCTTGTAATCATATGTGGGAGTGGACATAGCTATATCTACAAACACTCCCTGGATTCTGCTTGTTTTTTTTTCTGTCCCCCTCTAGGTAATCCCCACAATTTAACATGCTCATTACTTAGGAGATGCTGTCAGGCACAGACTGACCGTACAATCACCATACCCTAAAATGAACCAAGGTTCAACCACCAAACCACACCCAACAAACCAACCACTTACCAGCTATTACTCCCCCCTCCACCCATTGACATAAACGTCAATTACACCTTACTGTCTATAACCAGCAATGTTAACTACCTGATTTACACTGACTTACCACACAGCCACAACTACACAGCCACAACTACACCTACTTGTCTACAACCAGCTCGATTCACACCCAAACAATTACCAAACCTTACTCTAACTTATACCAATCAACCAGACAACCAACTTACCAACCAGCTAATACCAACCACACACTACCAAACCAACCAACCAACCATTGCCAAACAAACACTACCAAACCAACCAACCATAACTAACCATACACTACCAAACCAATCATACACTACCAAACCAACCATGCACTACCAAACCAATCATACACTACCAAACCAATCATACACTACCAAGCCAACCATACACTACCAAACCAATCATACACTAGCAAACCAATCATACACTACCAAACCAACCATGCACTACCAAACCAATCATACACTACCAAACCACCCATACACTACCAAACCAATCATACACTACCAAGCCAACCATACACTACCAAACCAATCATACACTAGCAAACCAATCATACACTACCAAACCAACCATGCACTACCAAACCAATCATACACTACCAAACCAGCCATACACTACCAAACCAATCATACACTACCAAGCCAACCATACACTACCAAACCAATCATACACTATCAAACCAACCAAACACTACCAAACCAATCATACACTACCAAACCACCCATACACTACCAAACCAATCATACACTACCAACCCAATCATACACTACCAAACCAATCATACACTACCAAACCAATCATACACTACCAACCCAACCATACACTACCAAACCAATCATACACTAGCAAACCAATCATACACTACCAAACCAACCATACTCTACCAAACCAACCATACACTACCAAACCAATCATTCACTACCAAACCAATCATACACTACCAAACCAATCATACACTACCAACCCAATCATACACTACCAAACCAACCATACACTACCAAACCAATCATACACTACCAAATCAACCAACCAACCATTGCCAAACAAACACTACCAAACCAACCAACCATAACTAACCATACACTACCAAACCAACCATACACTACCAAACCAATCATACACTACCAAACCAATCATACACTACCAAACCAACCATACACTAGCTACCAAACCAACCATACACTACCAAATCAACCAACCAACCATTACCAACCAAACACTACCAAACTAACCAACCATTACCAACCAAACACTACCAAACCAACCAAACACTACCAAACCAACCAACCATAACCAGCCATACACTACCAAACTAACCAACCACAACCAACCATACACTACCAAACCAACCAACCATAACCAGCCATACACTACCAAACCAACCAACCACAACCAACCATACACTACCAAACCAACCAACCATAACCAACCATACACTACCAAACCAACCAACCACAACCAACCATACACTAGCTACCAAACCAACCATACACTACCAAACTAACCAACCACAACCAACCATACGCTACCAAACCAACCATAACCAACCATACACTCCCAACCCAACCAACCATAACCAGCCATACACTACCAACCTAACCAACCACAACCACCCATACCCAACCATACACTCCCAAACAAACCAACCCCAACCACCCATACACTCCCAACCAAACCAACCATACCCTACCAAACCAACCAACGACAACCAACAATACACTACCAAACCAACCACAACCAACAATACACTACCAAACACTACCACCCAAACCAACCATACCCTACCAAACCAACCAGACACTACCAAACTAACCAATCACAACCAACCATGCACTACCAAACCAACCAACCACAACCAACCATACACTACCAAACCAACCAACGACAACCAACCATACACTACCAAACCAACAACCCACAACCAACCATACACTACCAAACTAACCAACCACAACCAACCATACATTACCAAACCAACCAAACACTACCAACCAAACCAACCACAACCACCCATCCACTCCCAAACCAACAACCCACAACAAACCATACACTACCAAACTAACAAACAACAACCAACCATACCAAACCAACAACCCACAACCAACCATCCACTACAAAACCAACCAACCACAACCAACCATACACTACCAAACCAACCAACCACAACTAACCATACACTACCAAACCAACCAACCATAACCAACCATACAATACCAAACACTACCAAACTAACCAACCACAACCAACCATACACTACCAACCCAACCAACCACAACCAACCATACACTACCAAACTAACCAATCACAACCCACCATACACTACCAAACCAACCAACCACAACCACCCATACACTACCAAACCAACCAACCATAACCAACCATACACTACCAAACCAACCAACCACAACTAACCATACACTACCAAACCAACCAACCATAAGCAACCATACAATACCAAACACTACCAAACTAACCAACCACAACCAACCATACACTACCAAACCAACCAACCCCAACCAACCATACACTACCAAACCAACCAACCACAACTAACCATACACTACCAAACCAACCAACCACAACCAACCATACACTACCAAACCAACCAATCACAACCAACCATGCACTACCAAACCAACCAACCATAACCAACCATACACTACCAAACCAACCAACTGTTACATCAAGTTACAGTACTTGTCCAACATGTCTGCCCTTGAGTGATTCCTCTGACAACTACCAATACCTTGGAATAACACCTGACAAAATGGAAATCTCCAATAGTAACCACGATGAATCGGTTGGTAATAACGTATATGCTTCAATAAGTGATCAAAATAATTGTCCTATCTTATCTGAAAATAATGTTTGAGCTGGTTTTGATAAAACATATCTACAGACATTATTTGGGAAGTTAAATGTAAGATATTCTGAAGATATTGTCTGATTTCACATTCTATATGATCATGCAAAAAAATACAAAATTTCCTTTACTTGCCAATTCATAATAACACATGGTGCATTTAAATTGCCATCTCTTACATAACGGGCATGCTCAAATTAACTAAAATTTCGCAAGGTTTTTAATTTAATCTAGAGTAGAATTTACAACAGTTTCTATTTCAAAAGACTTTATAAAAGTTGAACTATAAATGTCTGTTACTAAACTGTCACAGTTGTGTATGTACCTAACGCTGTACGACAATTATGTCTCTGAAATTGAAGATGTAATTAAGGTTGCCAGTTAGGTGTATTAATGTTAGGATGCCTCATTCATCTTCCTTACAGAGGTACAGTATCAAGTTTGTCATTGTTAATGTAATTGTATGTGCAAAAAATCAATTTGGCAGCAATATTTTTTTTCACCTGAGTGAGGCTGCATTTTAATTGATATTAAACTGACAGTGTATCAGGTGGTTGGTGTGTATTGTGTGGTACTAATGTTTAGTATTGGGTGGGTACGGTTAGGGGTGTGCAAGGGGGTTATAAAATGGCAGCCATTGTCACTGAATCATCAGACACTTCTCACATCCAAATGATTCCATTAGTCATGGCCTGTTGATGATTCTCATGGACAATCCAAGTAACTCTTGTTGATGGAGTTGTGTAATACATAAACATGCACCATCATATTTATTCAATTTCAAACAAAAAAGCATGAGAGCTTCAAGCAGTGATTGTTGTAACCACTAAAATGTTGGTACCTGTACCTGTTCACTAACAACAGTCTTCCCTTACCTTACCCAGTTAATTAGGAAACCAGATTTAAGGTATCCAGGTGTTGGAGTAAGGGAAATAAAGAAATCGAAGGTCAGGACTGAATTAGTCAGCTTTTACTGTAAATAAGTTAGTTCTTCATACAGAACTTGTATATTCTAACAACTTGTCTAATCCAACATATTGCTGTAACTCCACTTCTAATGAAAACTAGCAAAAATAAAACTTGTGTCTTTCAGCATCTTGTCCAAGCTGACCAATTTGTTTTGCCTCATAGGGTGTCAGATAAGACAGGTTTATATGACCAACATGTTGTATCCCACAGGGTGTCAGATTAGACAGGTTTTACTATATAACACTGTCTAATCAGCTCCTGGCTTATCCATTGACCTACTTTATAATGGACTTCAGCTTTGTAGAAAAAGAACCTGTTAAACATGGCACTTTGCCTGTTATATAATTATTTGTTGTCTTTAAATTGTTGTCAAGTTTTTGACAGGTTTCACTTTAAGGTAGAGAAGGACGCTAGAGGCAAAACAAATCTAGTCAATGATTTTTTTTAATTTCGCATATATTGTTTTTTGTGGTGTACAAAATTTGAGAACAGGTTTCCAGGCTATTTTAAAAAATATTCTTTGAAAGAGTTAACCCCCTTTGAAGTCCAAAAAATTGTTTTTTTTTGCATATGATTTTTTTTTGAATTTATCTGAGAACAATATGATATATGAATATTTTGAAATATTTTAAAACATATTTTTTTTTTTTTTTTTTTTCAAAAATGGCTACCCTTTTTTGCAATATGCCTGCAACTGGCTTAGGTAAAATTTCGCCAAAAAATTGAGTGTAAAGTTGGATAGAAAAAAATTGTGTCAATGAATTCTTTTTAGATGGTGGGCTATTCAAATCAACCTGCGTCCGAGGTCCGTCGTCCGTCCATCATCCGTCCTTAAACTATTCTTGTTATCGCTATTTCTCAAGAAGTACGAGAGGGATCTTTCTTAAATTTTATATGTAGGTTACCCTTGGTCCTTAGTTGTGGAGGGCAACTTTTGAGACTGATCGGATAAACAACATGGCCGACAGGAAGCCATCTTGGATTTTGATATTGAAAGTTTGTTATCGCTATTTCTCAAGAAGTGCAAGAGAGGGATCTTTCTCAAATTTTATATGTAAGTTCCCCTTAGTCCATAGCTGTGCAGGGCAACTTTTGAGACTGATCGGATAAACAACAACGCCGACAGGTAGCCATCTTGGATTTTGATGGTGAAAGTTTGTTATCACTATTTCTCGGGAAGTACTAGAGGGATCTTTCTCAAATTTTATATATAGGTTCCCCTTGATCTCTCGTTGTCCATGTTATATTTTGAGACTGATCATAAAAACAAACTGGATTTAAAGAAGAGCTAAAGAGATCTTTCTCATATTGCAATGATCAATTCTATTTCTTTCACATTAGTACTGTACTAGTAAATATGTGAAATGACAAACTCACTTTGAAGGTTGGCTTTCATACACATCAGTATTAAGTTTAGATCAAAAGTTACCTCAAGGTGCATTTACTGTTAACATGACTCGATCAAACAGATTAGAGGAAAGAAGAGCAAAGATTGAACTGACAAAGAACTAATGAAGATGGTACAAAGGTGGCGCTAAGATCCCTCTGGGATCTCTTGTTTAAATTGGTATATAAAATAACTTATATCCATGCTACAAATCATAAAAAAATAAAGATATGTTTCCAGGGAAAACAAAAAGTTAGGGGGGTTAGAACGACACCCTGTCATACACTCTTTTATGCAGATTTCATGAAAAATGTCCAAATTTTTCACTTTTTTTTATCTCTTAACTAAAGGTGCGATTGATTCTTAAATTTGCATTGGTTTGCAGCAGCCATGTTTTTGTAATATTATTTTATCCTTTCAGGTAACCTTCTTTAGGTTTAAAGGAGGTTGCATCTGTTTTGAATATTAAAGAAGTTGTCATTTGACCTCAAAGCGAAATCATCATTGCATCGGTTAAAAAACCTTGATCAATAATCAGACATAAGACTTGGAAAGGATATATATCTTATTTCAATCAACAATAATTATTAGAAACAATATTTATTTGACCTTGGTTTTTGACCTCATGTTAAAAGGATTGTCCAACCAATTTATATATCATTACAGTGTATTGAGTGTTTGGTCATGTGATACCTGTCCGTCTCTTCCTTAATATGTTGTACTGAATACGGATAAATGTTGTATCGCTTCCGATCTGCTATGTTAGCCTAATTCATATCAGATTTGAACATGAAGCGAGGGATGAAGCTGTTTTTGTTTGAGAGATTGAAATGTGTCTGGTATACATGTACAGGGATAGTAGATGCTTCTGCTTCTGTTTTTGCTGCTTTTAAAATGAAATGTGTTTAGAATCTGGTTAGGCCTATGTAATCCATCCGTCAGACATTCACTTAATCTGTCCGAAAAGTTTGCCAAAAATTTGCGGATTTAATTAAAAACGGTATCTTTATACTGCATAGAGTCTTATCACCAAGATATGAAAATGCATTTTACATTGGTTTTTCAGGCTTTGAATCTTATAGGAATGTAAATGCATTATCTTTTTGGAAAGAATTTGCAGACAAATGTAAAAAAATGTTTTTTAGAATTTCATAATATTTTTCTTGAAATGTATATTTAGTGACCTTGATGAATTAGCTGACCTTAGATAGGGTTGATGTCAAGGAAGATTAGAATGGTAGATTATCACTATAATGCTAGCACACATGTGTTACGTGTAGTCCCCCCCATACATCACTTTGGGGGAACGTCTCCCCTCCCTCCTCTGGCATCATAGTAGATAACTATATCTAAGGAACTCCAGTAACATTTAACAAGCAAAATTCATCAAATTAAGAAAAAAAATGGTCAATTATAGATTTATTGGTGATGCTAAGTAAGGTAGAGAAGTGACTTGTATACCTAAAGATATTTGGTTGAAAGTTGTTATTGACAGATATTTTAAGTGTGGAAAATATGGTGTATTTACGGTATTTGAATGCCAGACTGGGTGGCCTTACTGGTGGCTATTTGTGGACGTCTAGCTAATCAGGCCACCATTCCACCTCCCTGTAGCCGTGGTGATAAATGGGGCCTCCCCTAATGAATCCTCGGTCCTCTAAATGTGCCCTTACCCTCAGAAAGAAAGGGGCTATAATCAGACTGAATTTTGATACTGTGAGCTTGGGAAGTTGTCAAAGTTTGAATGATTTGGTCTTGATTTAGTGTAGGCACAGGAATCCTCTTGTACTACTAGTACATGTGTCTATTTCTGGCAGCTGAGATAAAGCTCTTTTGTGATCCCAAAAAATCAAGCTTCTGTATGATTCTGATCAGACTGTTTTATGTCAGTATTTTTTCTCCATATGAAACTTAATGTAGCCACTGCCATTCTCACTGCCGGTGATATAAAATCAGTGACGATTTCCGGCATTTTATCGTCGCCAGATAGATTTGTTTTGTATGCAATTTATAGTTAAGTTTTTAGTGCTGGATCCGAAAGACCTCTGGATGCTTTTAGATTATATGAATATCATTTAGGAAATTATGTGCACGTTTGCCACGTTTCCATTAATATTTTCACTGAAAATTACAATATAAAATCATGACCATACGGAAATAATTCAAGAATCAAATCCCCATCTCCTGGGCAGATTTTATTACTATCTCGTAAAACCTAGCAGACCATTCCTTACAAAGAAAGGGTGATGAAAGTTTCTTGAATGTACGACAAAGATCGATGTTACTAAGGTTACAATCAGTGTAGTTCATTTATTTGATAGCTTATTTTTTCTGTATTTTGTTTTTTCTTTCTTTTTTTGGTGACATTTTATTGATATCATACATTTGTTTCTGTTTGTAACAGTATTTTCATTTTGTTTTGAGAGAAATACAAATGCACAACCATATTATGTTAACTCCCACAATATGTCCAAAAAACATGTAACATGAATGAGATACATAATACTTGAGACTGATAGCTCGTGTCTGTTCTTTACCATTTGTAATATCTACATGTAAATTGAAAGTAAATTATATGATCCTGCAATTTTATATTCTATATGCATGTAAATTGAAAGTAGATTAATGCTACTTTATTACACACATTAAGCATGCATGTCATCACTACTGGTTTGATTATCTGCTGCTAGACACATTTATTGTTGTATTGTAGATATTCTGTGTGTATTGCTATTTTATATCAGGGATTTGTTTTGTTTTACATTTGGAGAACTACTGGAGCTGAAACATATCAACAAGCTATAGAATTAAATAGCTCAGTATTCTGTATAAACAAATAATACAATAGATAAGCCATCTACTGGACTATTTCACGGCCAACTGGCATTTGGGACTCATTCTGTACATTTTTAAGTACAAAATAATTGAACCACATGCCAATAATGCAGGCAGCGTGTTTCCTTGACAGCTACTTGCTGATCAGGGTGTTGTGCTCAAAGACGATGCTAATCTGTCTCGGTGTTTTTTCTTTCACTTTCTACTGACTGACCCCACAGAGGTTTATTTGAAGTTTGTCAGGTCAGAAAGAACAGATTTTGACCACTGGTCATCTTAGGTATAAGCTTTAAATGAACCTGAAAATGTAGTGAAGGTCAAATGTTTTTATCAAGCTTTTAATTCAGTTAAATGGGGATTTTCTAATGCTGTCAGTGTTTTCTTTGTTCTCAGTCATTAAGTAAAAGCAATAGGTGCAGGCCGGTACAATCAAAATGGAAATGGCGTCATGGCCACTTAAAAATGTTATCTGTAACCTTATCACTGAAATCAATTCCGGAAGTATTTTTCAGAAAGAATCGACCATCCCATCTGTTTGATGTTTATAAACTTTTGTGAAAGATATGGATTAATTATTGGTCATTCCAACATGTTAGTGGACAGTCCTGGACAACCGGTCACTTGTCCGAGAGACAGCGGTACACAAGCTGTTAGAATGTCTGTGTTGTGGTGTTACTCGTGTCACGGAATGTTGATATATACAGGTGGCCCATCATTAACTTACCTGTAAGATTTCTACAGGTGTCTGTGCAAATACAAATTGGTCCCACCTACCTTGTAGATATGTTACCTGTATGATTGACTGACCCTTACCTGTGAATACCTACTGCCCTTTACTTGGCCATATATCTCTTTGATTGACTTCTCCTACCTGGTGTACTTGTACCGTACCTGTAGTTTACCTGTGGTACTCATGCACCCCTCATTAGAAGTTCCCCTGTAAACTTATCCGCTCACCTGGAAGGCCGTTGCATGTCGGGGTCTGAGGGGAGAGGGTCAACTATCTCAATGATGATAAACAACTATGAAATAACAGGTCTCTCAATACCTGTCATAGGTATTGTTTACACACTATGTCAAATCTCATTGTCCCACTCCAAAGTTTTTAAGTTTCTGTGTATTATGATATCTAAACTTTATCAAGGAGCCTCGTGACAGGTGAAGAGGTGCTGTATTGTAAAGTGTCGCAAAGTGAGCCAGTATTTGTGTTGTTTGTGATGCTTGTATTTCATTCATTCATGATACGAACTTGATGGCAGTTTGTAAACCAGGATATGAGAATTGTCTTAACCCCATCAGATCTACAATGTTTTAAGTGCAGATAAATGTGAAAAAATGATGCACATGCATACATTAATTGACTGTTGAATAAAGTGTTAATCCATTGTCGATAGTAACTAGATTTAGGATTATCGCAAAATAAATGTAGATTAGATAGGAAGGCTATAGAATCATCCTCAGCACTTAATTGATACAGTATTTGATCCCACCTTCCAGACTTCAGGGAGTGTTAATTTATATAGACAGACTCCTATAATATCGGTTTCATTCATGGCAAAGCTGTTTTTCGATCGTTTAATAATCGTAAACATACCTACACTTTTGTGTGTTACAGGTTATGTGGTGGTATATTTTTTTATGTGCAAAAATCTGAAATTGTCTGGTTCTATATATAGTTCCATATCTGGAATTCTGTTATTGCTATAATGATTGGTGAAACAATTCTCTTCTCAGTCATACAGTCCGTCAGACAAATTTCTTTTTGATAGCAAACCATTGTAACTAAAGGCAGATTTGAGTGATGGGAGCCATGAGCTATGAAATATGAGTGTGAAAGCTGATCGGGATCTAGGTGGCATGCTTTAATGAAGCAGGATTGGTGAGGGTTTATGAAATCTACCTTTAAGACAGGTGGGATGTGAAATTGATAGGAGAAAATGTCATTTTAGCAGACCAGTCTAATATCCCTGTGTCTTCCTGTCGAAGGTTAGGAAAATGCGCTTTGTCGAAGTTGCTCCGTTAAATCTTCTGGAAAAGTGACATTTTCAAAATTTGACCCAGGTGAGGCACATGTCATTTTAACATACAGATGGTTGTCGAATGTCTGTGTCTGTGTCATAGAGTTTGTTTGGTTGAACGCAGATTTTGTTAGTGTACTCGGTTGGCATTAGTCAGTTTTGTTGGGGTGTACTTGGTTGGCAGTAGCCGGGTGTTCGGAGCTCCCTACCCCACACAGTCTATTGTCCAAAGGCTATTTATGCATGGAGTTCGATCCTTACAAAGTGTGTTATTCTTAACATTACAATGACCTGTCAGTCTCACCATTACTGGACATGAACTCCCAATCTGGCATCCAATATACCCTTTCACCCCTAAACACAAATATCGGATTTTCCAGATGAATCAGTGGTAGAGTCTATAATGAAGGAGTGGGTAGTGCTTACAGGGTGACCTTGGTATACATACTATAAATACATTTAGCTTTTCTTTGGCTCTATTTGAATATATTCTAATGGAAAATTTTACAAATTTTTCTTGCCTACAATACATCAATTACCACTAATACAGGACTCTGTGTAATGAAAATAGATAAAAAGAATATGATGGTGAATTGATTTACTAGTCAAAAACCTTCCTACATTAGTTTGAAGAGTTCTATTTTTTTGTGAATGGTCATTGTGGGCATTGTTATGAAAACATGATTTGCTGAATACCAGAGCATTTGCAATGTTCTGGGATTTATAATTAGGAGCCTACAACCATACAAAGATATTCAATAGCCAGACTTCAGCAATTTTTATTGAAATCTTTGAAATTGGTCATTGTTGGTGGCAGGTCTAAACTTTAACGCTAGCCCTCACCTAGCTTTGTAGGGATGTCAGGCTGTGTCTGTGCTCCCAGACAGCCCCTAAATACAGCACGTTGTGCAACTCCACCCCAGGACAAGCTAGCCCCATAGGAAGTCAAAATGGCCTCGTCTACACTATGTCCTGTCATCATAGTCTCTCTCATACAGCAAGGAAACAAATTCTGTGTGACCTCTTTGTTTATTCAAAATTTTATACATATTATCTTTTTAAAATGAAACTTTGAAATATTAAAAAATCACCAGATTTGGAAAGTCCAATAAAAATGGATATAACAGTTTTTATGAGAATTGATGATTAGATTGTTTTGGGCAAGTTTAAGATGACTAGGCTATTTCGGAGAGGTTGTGTTGGATAGAAGGTGCTGCTCTATAAGGCTGAGTGGTAATTAACAGTTATTAGGATGAGAAGTCCTCTAGAATCTTAAGTCTGCTGCCCAGTATGACACCACACAAACTCTAATCTATTTAGTGGATTTAAAGAAACCATGATCTGAGTGTGAATGCCTACTTGCTTTGGAAGGGTTTTTATATAATCCTTCACCCTTACCTACAAAGTAGCTGAGGGATGTGTTTTTCCCACTGTCAGTTTTCATTGGCTTTTGCCATTGGCAATAAAAAAAAAGTTCACAAGAATTTTGTCTTTAAGACTTGAAGTCGGCTTTTCCACATGACCTACCTGATTGAAAAAATAAGAAATTAAGCGAAAATATTTCCTTTGCTTAGAGAATAATGGTGGAGTAATAATCTTTTTTGTTAGGTCGGAAATACAAAATAAGTGAAATGCATTCTTCACATTGAACGATGCAGGAGTAATGATTGAAGTTGGTTGTGTGTGTCCTTGCATCAAGCCTAAGGGATTGAAGGTTTTTGGACGAAGTTCATTTCTAAATTTTTAAAGATGAAAGGAGATTTTAAATGGATTAGGCTCACGGCCATGGGTTGGAAGATACAAAATCCTGTTCCTGCCGCAGTGTGATTGTCAGGGATCGTGTTTGTACCACCACAAAGTCGCCTTCTGGTGGCAGTAATCGAAAAATAAATTGTCTCGGCACATTCATGTTCATTCCGCAGGATTTGGACACGACTCTTTCATGTATCATTGCCAATTATTTCATGATATAAGAGATTTTGTGGGAGATTATTGCTATCTTACTGTCAGTATGTGAGAATACACCCAAAGTCTGTTCATTGCTGGATTATAAACAGAAAAACGGTCCACAATTTTCATCTGAATATAAAGTAAAGCAGTGTGATGGACACACAAGAAGTTAAAAACATGATTCTGACAAGCAATGCCAAAGTGGAGGTAGATAAAATTGAGATATGATGCTCGTTGTACAACAGTACTATTTCACACACCCCATTTATATAAAACTGTAGCGTATTTAAAATATAAATTGATGTTTGTAACCAGCAATTCTTATGTGTTTCAGATATTGGTGATACAATTTTTAAATAACGATTGTCAAATATTCTACACCACTAAGTAAAATTCGAATTAGAAAATAAAAAATATTAATGATATCTCATTATTATATTGGTTCACAAAACTATCAGTCATAAAAATAACAAAACTAGCACTAATTACCAGTTAACATGTGAATAAGAGATATAAAAATATTCAGCCAATAATGGTATTCTTTAGTAACTTTCATGTTGAATAAGTGAACGCAATGACTGCCTTTCTTGTTAGAAATCTTCAGTTAAATATGGCAAAAAAAATGGTATCTGTGACATGTTGCCAATCCCTGCAGGAAAGAATTCTTACATCAAGCAAGGTGAAAGGTCACATGGTCATGGGGTTGTTTTCTGATAACTTATCAGTTGTGACCATGATTACATCACGAGTAACTACTGCACATGTGATCTTGTCAGAAACAGGTCGGTAACCCACAACTGCTTTTTAGGGTTGGCATCATACTGTCTTGTATAACAAAGTCCTACAATCAAATCACAATCTGTTTAAATGGAGAGAATTTTGACACTAATTGTGCTGTATTTAGACCTTTTTGAGGAAGCTGTGTATTAAAAGTCAATTTTTCGTTATTTTAAAGATTTAGATGTCATTTGGGGTTTTTTTCTGGTAAAAGATTGCAGATATTTTGTAACATGTGTACAAGTATATCAGTATAGAGTTGACCATTATCTACACAACTGACAGAAACATTTAGAATAACGGAAAACATAATTTAAGAAGGCTACAGGTGTGTTTTAGGGATTCTTTAAAAGTAAAAGTGCACTAAAAAAGCGACCTGCTGATAAAGACTATTTGCCATATGAGTAAGTGAACAAAAGTAAAGTGCATATTTAAAACAGATACTTGAATTTAATGGGCAAACTCTGACCTTGATGCTTTAAAGCTTTAGAGCTTCTTAAAGTAACAGCTTGTAGATAGCGTTAACCTGTAAAAGATGCTACCCTATTCCACCTATAAAGCAGGCAGGGACTATGGTATTACAAAGGTACTTGACTTTGAAAACTTTTTCAGGTTTCAAAATCAGATTTGGATTAGGGGTCGGAGTTGGATGTGAGGGGTTCGGGTATGAAATGAAAAAGCAAAATATTTACTCATTATACTTAGAATTCATTTGTTGACTTATAGCGGAGGCTGGATTGCTAGAAAATGACATCTGGAACATTTTAGAAGATTGTTAAATTTTAAGAACAAGATTTTAAGCCAAAGAACTTCTGTGAAACTGTGGCAATGTCAATGGAACAATGGAACAAGGAGGGGACTGTTATTTGTAATTTGCTGTAGGTATTGCAAAACATTAATAAATGATTGCCAAACAACTGTTTATGCTAGCCAAAATAAGTAAGCTAAGGACTCAAAGAATATTTTGAAAGCATTCACAAAAAGTATTAAAATCTGCCGTGACAACTTGGAGAATGAGGTGGTATTTCTAGCTTATATCAGCTCATATTTTTTTAGCAAAGAGAAGGTGGACACCACTGAACTAAGTGGATTGACATTGGACATGCATCAACTACAATAGGTTTTACTGGAGTCTGGCACTGTTACAATGAGGGATGTTAAGAGCTGTTGGTATTTAAAGCTGATTACCTTTCACAGATTAGCATTGCTGTGATACCCATAAACCATTTAGAAATTCTGATGAAAACCTATTTTACATTTAAATTTCAAGGTTTTGTGATAGTTCTTCCTCCCATTCGGCAAAATAAAGAAGCTAATGTTTTGATTTACATGTTTTTGGTGTTGGTATTTTAATACCTATTTGCTGTAATCCAGATTATATGTTATCATTAGACACATTTAAATCTGGAGCCCCGCTCTTCAGATTTTTCCCCACGGAAATGCAAACAACAATGTGTTGGATTTTTTCTTTTTTCGCTCAAGATTATTGAATCTTCGTTAAATATTAAACACATTTTCAAGGGTTTATGCAAGGCTCTGAGAAAACACATCGCATTCATTCAAGTTTCAACCATTTTGACATGTTGCAAATGTTTCAAATTTGGCCTCTGCACTGTGTAATTGGAAACTGCTCCATATAATCAATTGCTGTGTTGATTGAATGCTTTAATTCAAAATCTTATTAATGTCAGGGTGGCTATTTTTAATGTGGGTTTGTTTCTGCAAGGTTGAAGGTCAATACACTAAGTTCAAAGCGGTGTTTTGGTGTAGTGTTGATACAAGTTCTGTGATGATGTTCAGGGTTACAACTTTACAAGCTCTTTAATAAAGTTGAACAATATGAACATGTATAAATTGACAAAATATGTAAGATTATAGAAATCTTTGATAGATTTCACATAATAGTTTGATTGAATGTGAAATGATCTCAAATGTAATTTGGCATCAAGGTCAGGTGCTTTAGGTTCCAGTAATAAAATATTCTTTGGAGGTGACGTGTCTTAACATATGAGATTTGTGTCCTATGTTTTTCAGGGTAGGCTTATGTAATTTAAACGTGAGAACTAGGATAATTCTCACATGGTTTTAGGATGATGCTATGTTTAGATGCTGGAGAGAGTAAAAACATGTAGCACATGGAGTGTCTTTGTTTTGAAGGTCAAGGTTATACAACCACTTAATAAATTCATCAGCTCACATATGGTGTGAATGTGTGGAACGTCTCCACGTATGTACAATGTTGATGTTATATGTGTGTTTTGTGACGGACCTTTCTCCAGTGAGACGGGACTGTGTATTATAATGGGAAATAACTTCGGGGATTGTAGTTGACAGTTAGGAGCATGTCATATCTGCTTGACATGCTGATGAAGTAAAAACACATGTCAAGTTAAAACTTGTCCGCCAAACAAAATAAAAATTTGCTGTCGATCTGACTTGTAATGTCATTCCAGGATTTTCTCGTAGTATTTCAGATTTTAGAGGAGAGCGAATCTTAGATATTATTAGCACAATATCAAACTGGAAATTTATTCTAAATAGGAAAAAATAAATTGTTAACACGCAAAAATCTGAATTTAAAGTTGATTTGAAAAGGCAGCAACAAGACAGATATTAGCATGACACAATAAACAACGAGGAAACATGTTGCACCAAGCTTTATCTTTGTGTTAAGACGAACATTTTCAATTGTCAGTCCAAGAACTTATGTCTCAATCTAACCTGTGTTAAAGGCCGAGATTCATTGTAAAGTTTTGTAAGTTGGTGTTATCTGGGACAATATCTTTAAAAAATCCATGGCTAGGCTAAGGGGTATGGAAACAACAACAGGTCCATTCTGTAGGACATGGTAGGAATGATAGATTATTGTGTATTTAAAAAGGATAAAATAAACAAACTTTCTGGATTTGAAAATCCAATAAGGTACCAATCACATGGACAAAAAAAAATCCATAATTCATTTGATAATTCTTTCTTCTAAAACAACAGTGATAAAGGTGTTTTTCAGACTTTTGTGTAAAAGATGGTACATACCACTGGTGTGTGATGATTTCGTTTGTCTAGAAACATGATGAGGGACATTTGGTTTGAAAAGAGACTTAGGGTTTTGTAAGGTACGTATAATGACTTAACAATTGATGTCTATTTTGAATTGTTGTAGATGCGGGAATCAGGGATCGTGATGTCCCTGTCACCCAAGTCACTCTGATGACTTTTGTTTCATTAACGAAGTAAATTTGACTTCAATATCTAAAGGTTAACATGCTAAATTGTTTTTGACAAATGTCTGATCTATTTTCTCATAATCTTTTACTCGTGGTAGAGGTAGAGAAAGATACTGGGCGTATACATCAGGCATCATTTGTAGAGGATAATCACAGGTATCAATCAAATGATGAATAAACAGTTTGTAGGAAATAGATATAGGACCAAAGTCGTAATTCAATAAAAACGGTTCTGCCACTAATGACATACTGCATTGTCTGATATGGGGTCGCTTCAAGGGTTTTGGCAGACTTGATATTTGATATGTCCTCGCAATGCCATCCAACATGCAAATAATATTCCGCACTGGAACTTGTAATCTAATAGAAATAGATAGTTAAACTGTTACTGAAACCAGTTTACACAGCTATCGGGCCCCATATTCCTCAAACATGATGCATTATTTCTCATTAAATCATTTCATAATTTGATTTCAAAATTCATTTATTGAATCTAGTATGTCTGCTTCTTTGAATTTAATGATTGCTATAACTTTTAAGCATGAAATCATTTCCTTCATCCTGTATCTGTAACTTGGGGGCCTCAAGTCCGGGTCTTATCACATTTCGATATGCATGTAATGGTTGACTATAGACTTATTATTGATTTTTTGAGAAAATATGACTTAATATGTTGATATAAAGATTTAAAAAATACACATTTGATGCAATCACTTGTGAATGTAAGTGATAATTTTGAATGAGAAAACTCTAACTTATGGAAATATTTATGTTATTGCTAAGTTTATGATATTTATGGTAATGCTGAACATATTACAGTGAACATTGATAATGTACCGATCTTAGCTGCCTTGGATACGCAAATAACACCTATACACAAACATAGTTTTTATGTCAGACAGTTGACCAGTTGACCTTAGTTAAGTGGAAACCTGCACGGTTTATTTCAGGCATAAATCCAAAGTTTGGCAAGGTTTTTTAAAAGGTTGATAAGGATGGGGAATCGGCTCCCAAACATAAGTGTTAGCTGGATTCTAAACTTTTGGATGAGTTGAAATTTCAAGTCCACACTTAGTATAGGTTTAAACAAATATATTTGAAGGACAGAGAGATTCTGCGCAATTAAACTGCACAAGACACAGAGGAGATATATACACATATAAAATGTCCAAATGTCAAAGGACAGAAAACCTTTAACATACCAGTAAGACTTACAACTACCAGTTTTGGTGAGGGGCGATCATCGTGAGGAGCGATCATTGAAATGAAGTAGTAGTTGAGAAAAACTCTTAATAAAAAAAAGAGAGAGAAAATAAAGTTTTATTGAAAAGAAGAAAAAAAGCTTATTTGAGCCCATTTTATTAGAGAGCGCTCGAGGGGGAGACGGGTTTGAAAGCCGTTTATATATCTCTAACCATGAGTGGGGAATGTGAATTTGTATCGACAGAGTTGCAAATTTGCTGCTTTACACCTAAATGTTGACAAAAAGCTTTGAGGATTTGGACAGTAAGTGGCCAATCATTGTGATTTAGTGACAATCTAACCTGTAACAAATATCCTATAGCCTTTCCCAGGCAGACACAGCAACTTAAACTTTCCTTTTTCAGATCTGAATTGTTCAAAAATAGAACAGCAAGTTTATAGTGGCACATAAATTTGCTTTAAAGTAATTTTTGTGGGTCGGACAGTAAATAGATAATTGTAGGTATATTTGCTGGAAGGTCTTTAACCCCAACATTGGATAGGCAGAATCATGTGGACAACACAACCGGGAGTGAAACAACTCCGTCCTCCTCTGATAAGATACCTGTCACACAAGGAAGGCAAACAAAAGGTACAGCCATGTCTGCTGACAACCTGGCCAATTTCCGACTTCTGGATAATCTGTTTCAACCTTTATTAGATACATAAATACCGTTGCATTGTCACATCAAATACTTTCAAAGCTTTTCAGTGACTTTGAAGTTTCACCCAGTCCGAGTTATTCTTGTTTTCAGTAATAACCTTACACACATTTTTTTGTTATTGATTAGGAGACCTGAATCTGGTCATGATCTCCAAGCTGTTAATGACAAAAAATATTTTGACAATATTGTGACAACTTTTAGAGGTAGGCCTTACAATTTATAAAGGAATAGGATATTACAAACACTCAGAATGATGTCGGAAATTTGCTAGTCTTTAAAAGCTGAATTGTCCCGACAAATATCTACTGGATGCACAACTGCAAGTAAACGAACTTGTGAAATTGTGAAATTCACAGAGGAACATATATAGAGCTCGTAAACCATCAAGTCCTTTTTTCTCTGGTGAAAATTCGCGTTTCGCTTTAAGTGAGATATTGCATGGCAGTTCCATTTTAAAAAGTTTGTCGATAGTAAATAATGTGAGTTTTATCACTGACGGTTGTAACAGTGGTGGAGTCTGCTGGTGAAAATAACCGTTAATTTGAAGGACTACAAATGAATCATATCGGACACATTGTTGTGTTATCAGTGAGGGAAGGCTTGGTATTGGCTGTAGGGTGAGCTCATTCTCTTTTCAGTCCTTGATGTGGGTTCCGTAATTCACCAATAATTCTGTATCAACAGTTGCACCAATCATGCATCTTTGTACTACATGTGTGTATTCCGAACGATTAAATCAAAATCCCTCGATAATATTATATTTAAAAATAATAGTTGAAGTTAAAATGAAATTGTATGATTGGATACAATATTTTTCAGTTTTCATAGTACAATTTTCTTTTAATATTAATGAAAAAAAATCTTAAAATATATAGAATATTAATATTACTGTTAATTAAGAAATCTGAATGTTTGCGACGTAATGGGATGATGTGTTTCTTGGTAATTTTTGTTGGATGAGAACTGTTTACATCATTAGCAGTATGGAGAAAGGTTGTGTGTTTTTGTATCTAACGGGCGTAGGAAGCTTTAACCTGAGCTCGTTACAACAGTTAGTCGGTAATTATTACAACGATCACCTCGCTAAAGTTATCTGCCATAGTGTGTAAAGATAAAAGGACGAAATATGTGACGATGTAACCTTTAGTAATGAAGTAAGTATGCTCCTAGCATGCTATAGATAGGGGAGGGCCTTTCATCCTGTCCCACCAATGATTAAAAACACGTTCTTTGTAAAATGGCAGACGACACCTTCAGATATCTATTCGAGAGCTGCAGATTCAGCTGTAAATTGTAAAATTCTTTCGACTGTAAATTAGTGTGTCTAGATTTAGGCATGGAATAAATGGTACATTTTATGACCAATACTTCAGCAGTTAAACTTGAGATCAAGATTTTTTATTGCAGAGTCTTCGAGGTGGGGAATGGAAACTATGAAGCCTTCAAGTAAAGGAAATATTTGTTCCTCTCGTATTGGTGGGATTGGGGATGTTATAGGCATTGCTATGTAGACCAATAGCCACGTGTCTTGGCTTTTTCTGTTACAGTAAGTTAAGATTCCAGGTTAAAGATATATCTGAATTTCCTGCTCGTTCAAAAACTGCCATTATAGCTTGCTGCGTGATGCTATGAAGACGGAGCAGACCTTGCTTTCTCAGATCAATAACTCAGATGTGACTGGGGAGTAAAGCTTCCTCTCTATCTAAGCAGAAATTCTCACTTACAAAGAGTATGTTATATAGCTTGACAATGTTTATTGTGTGAAAGTTAGCTTTTTTGAGGGTACTGGTATTGTTAGTAATTGCTCCTATCTAAACTAGCTTACTTTTCATTTTCAAGTTGAAATTACAATGATACAGTTTTTTATGGTAATTAATTTCCATTCTATAGTTCAACATTTTACCCCAAGCCCTTGAACTTGTTTCAATAGGACTTCCTTGTTTTCAGCTTGTTATATTTTAATAAGATTTCCATGGTAACTATAGCCTTGGGGAATTCCTTATAATTCTTTTTATTTTATTAGTTTTCAATGACTATGATATGTCTTTAGTTGATTGGTATTTAAGATGCCTAATTAAATATTTTTCAGGATTTTTGACCAAAGAAATGTGTTTATTGTTTCCAAGCTGAAGTGCTATTTATATTTAGTAAGTTCAGTGGTCTCACTGGCTACAGTGTATCTTTTCTAGTCTGAACATGACAAATGGCTGTTTTCCATAACCCAAGGATTGACATGTTTTTCTGCAGCTAAAATATCTTAATTAACTGTTATCCTGGGTTTCTGGGCTATTTCATCTTGTTTTGCAAAAAAAAAAAAAACGTATTGTATACGTTTTTTGTACCCTGAAGAACACTGGCTGGCCATATCCTGGTGTTTAGGAAGCAGTGATTGAGAGGGAAACGGCTAGGCTAGCCTTGTCACAGAGAAATGTCAACCAATGTGGTCGGATATTGGATGTGATACAGCAGGGCAGCCATGTCAGGCACGTAGCAAATGGTTGTTATGGTGTGTAATTGGTTTGGACACATTGGAACAATTACACTGTATAAGATATCATTAGATATAAATTAGAAGGACAGCCTCTCTGCTGTTTTGTCCTGGGAAGTGGATGATAGGGATTAGATTTTTTGCCTGTATAATAAAAATGTTACCACCCCATCTATACCAACAGTCTGGGGACTTGTGTAGGAAACACTTATCTTCGTCAAGACAATTGCTAATGAAATATTCATTGTGTGTGTAAATGGTTTGTGATATCTTGGCTGTGTGGTTGTTCTACTGAGAACTGAGACTGTCTGATGAATAAGGAGACCCACTGATTTCTTATTTTTTATCTGCAACTTGTAAATGTCACATGGTCGTAATCCAAAGTTAAACTTACTGTTGAACTAACACAGATCACCGTTCACCTTGCTGTGATGACTTACTGTTGAGCTAACACAGATCACCGCTCACCATGCTGTGATGACTTACTGTTGAGCTAACACAGATCACCGATCACCTTGCTGATATGACTTACTGTTGAGCTAACACAGATAACCGTTCACCTTGCTGTAATGACTTACTGTTGAGCTAACACAGATCACCGCTCACCATGCTGTGATGACTTACTGTTGAGCTAACACAGATCACCGATCACCTTGCTGATATGACTTACTGTTGAGCTAACACAGATAACCGTTCACCTTGCTGTAATGACTTACTGTTGAGCTAACACAGATCACCTTTCACCTTGCTGTTATGCCTTACTGTTGAGCTAACACAGATCACCGTTCAACTTGCTGTAATGACTTACTGTTGAGCTAACACAGATCACCGCTCACCATGCTGTGATGACTTACTGTTGAGCTAACACAGATCACCGATCACCCTGCTGTAATGACTTACTGTTGAGCTAACACAGATCGCCGTTCACCTTGCTGTTATGACTTACTGTTGAGCTAACACATATCACCGTTCACCTTGCTGTTATGACTCACTGTTGAGCTAACACAGATCACCGTTCAACTTGCTGTAATGACTTACTGTTGAGCTAACACAGATCGCCGTTCACCTTGCTGTTATGACTTACTGTTGAGCTAAAACAGATCACCGTTCACCTTGCTGTTATGACTTACTGTTTAGCTAACACAGATCACCGTTCACCTTGCTGGTATGACTTACTGTTGAGCTAACACAGATCGCCGTTCACCTTGCTGTTATGACTTACTGTTTAGCTAACACAGATCACCGTTCACCTTGCTGGTATGACTTACTGTTGCGCTAACACAGATCACCGTTCACCTTGCTGTTATGCCTTACTGTTGAGCTAACACAGATCACCGTGCACCTTGCTGTAATGACTTACTGTTGAGCTAACACAGATCGCCGTTCACCTTGCTGTTATGACTTACTGTTTAGCTAACACAGATCACCGTTCACCTTGCTGTAATGACTTACTGTTGAGCTAACACAGATCACCTTTCACCTTGCTGTTATGCCTTACTGTTGAGCTAACACAGATCACCGTGCACCTTGCTGTAATGACTTACTGTTGAGCTGACACAGATCACCGTTCACCTTGCTGATATGACTTACTTTTGAGCTAACACAGATCACCGTTCACCTTGCTGTAATGACTTACTCTTTGTCTGATAGAAAAAGGTCTGTGGTTTGATGTTCTGATTATGTTAAAATACCATCTTTTCATATATTTTACTCAAAGTAACTTTATATACTGGTATTCCGCCAGCAGATTCTGCACTTTAACTCTTTCACCCCGAGGTAACTTTGATAGACTCTTCCATACATTTATTTGGATGAGTCCATTATGGTCTTCAGTGGTGAAAATGTTAAGAGTCGGGTACTTGGTGATGACAAAGGCTTATACATATCCCTATGTTGGATTATAGTCTAATATCAATAAAGTCTTTGATTCATATCATTGCACTGCATGCAAATAAAGTTATCCAATCAAAATTTTGTAATACTAGAAAACAAATTATTACTGACACATTATTAAAGCGGAGAATGATTTTATGATAACTTTGTTTTGATATAGCCAGCTTTATTGCTGTGATTAGACAACACAATGATTACAAATCTTGTTGTGTAATCATAGAAGACCACACCATGATTATTTTCAGTTAATAGTAATGTTTCGTGTTTCATTAAAGGAATTGAGACACCTTTTGGTATGGAATGGCCTGTCATTAAAGCCATGGAACAGTTTTCTATTATAAGAAAATCTGTCATTTTTAAAAGGGATTCAGTAATTTTTCTGTTAAGGCTTTTTTCTTCAAATTTTATTTTGTTTCCAAGTACGTCTGCCATCTGTACCAGCATATAAGATGTCTTGTACTCTCCCCCGTTGTTGGCGCCGAAGGCTGTAAGCGTTTTAGTGCCCATGTCCAAATGTCAAACATTGGGTCCCATGGTGACAGTCATGGTTTTTCTGTTTGTAGGGGTGAGCTAAGTACCGTTGTCTAAAAACTCAAAGTGGATTATTAGCACAAAAAAGCTGGCATGAAGATTGTATTACAGTAGTAATCTTCCTAGCAATACAGACAGTTTAATTGTATGACAAAGGCCTATCATTGAGTGTTGTTTGGAGGGTGTAGAGTACAGCGCTGAGGGAAGGCGGGAGACATACGGTGTTACCATATCCTTCACAAGCTACACTCATCTTTTCCATTAGTTTGTCTTGTATTGGTATTATATACATTTTGTAACACCTCTCTTTATATCACCAAGACATCCCACTGTACATTTCATTTACAGTCGAAGATTAAGGACCCCCAGCTGTGTTTCTGTTCTGTGTAAAATGTCTGCTTGTACATACAGTTTGAAGCTCCCAAATGTCCCCCTTAGACACCCGCTAGGAACACAAACAATATATATTATCATCCATGCCAAAATTTCATCTACAAGCTCATAGGAATCATTGCAATATAAATTAGATAGGTTGAAAGTACTGTACTGATAACCAATGATTTTTTTTATGTCTGAGTTGCACATATTATCCCGCTATCACCGTCCCAAGCATTCCATAGGTTATGTGGATCCCCCCGATAAATTTTCATGTTTAGATTTCCGAATATCTTATTTCGAAATGCAGTCCTTGAGTTTGTGCCAAATGATGATATGTTTGAATATAAGAATACGTGGAGTTAAACATTTCCTCCAGAAGTTCTGTATTTCTGGACCTATATTTCCTTTCATAATCGTGTTAGCAGCAGAGAAATCACCATGGAAATATCGCCACAGTAACAAGTGTTAGCTGGTTAGGAAACCAATGAGTGTTTTGTTTCTGCAGAAGGAAGCCGGACAACATTCCTACAGCAAACTTGAGCCACAAACAGCATTTGTCAGTGTCACTGAGATATGTCTTGCTTGTTGATCGCCTTAGCTAACAGAGCATTTTGACCCAAGACAAATGCTTTCAAGCTTTCCTTGTAACCGAGCCTCTTTTCTTTCACCCAATCTCGCAGACTTAGTCGAGATGATAGAATGCCAGGGCTACAGGACCGTTCTGCCTTCATTGACATGATTTATCTCGGTAGGAAAACCTACGCATGGTGACCTTGACAAGGGCAAGGACAACCAAATATATGTCATCAATGGCAGATTTTCATGAGCGAGCATTTTGTGCTTAACACATTGTGTGTCTAAGTTTACTGTTGATCTCTTACATTTCTTATATTTAATCTGATCAACTTTTTATCTCTTTTTAAATTCATGGATTACTAGTAATAAAATTTTCAAAGCATAAATGTTAAATTCTTCTCAAGTACAAGTACCGGTATACCTATTCTTTGTATGTATTTTGGGAAAGTGTTGTGATATTTGGACACCTATTGCCTGTTTAGGGGATATTGATCAGAGGTTGATCACAGTTAATCTTCCGTACTCATTGGAATATTTAGGATCATATCTTTACATTCTTCGGCTTTTTCCTTCAATTTCAAAATCTCCAGTCTCTATCTATACTTCTTGTTGCAGGCTCTGTATGACCTTATATTGTTGATGGACAGTGAAGACTTTATCAAATAAGTAAATTAATATGCCATTAAGATGACTCCAAAGATAAGTTTATATTGTAACATTGAATTGACACTACTTCATACCTGTGTGAACACAACACCCTGACAACGAGACAGGTGTAACGCGATGTGTACCTTTTTCGTGTAAGGCATCTGGTATGATCCCTGAAGACTTAGCATGTCATGTTGTTCCTGTGTCTTGTTTGACTCACCTAAGCGCAGTGTTTATGTTTTATCCAATGACAATATCCAGTTTTTAAAACACAGAACAAAGATGTGAATTATAACGCCATCGAGACCTTCAATAATATCCGAGGCGTGGAGGATAGTTGTGTAGCTAAGATATCCACAGCTGCCTCGATGTTTGGAGGAGAAAACCCTTCTTTGGTTTATCTGTGAAGTGTATTTTTAAATCAAAGTGAATTTAGCTACTTACCTGATAGTAATGCTTCTGACTAGCCTTATTAAAGAAAGTGATAGATATCTCATTGTTCAAATTTTGAAAACAATTAAAAAGATTTAAATCGACTGATGTTACCTTGGTAGTGCAATCTCACTGATATATTACAGGCAGAAAACTGGTGGAAATAGGAGGGATATGGGAATGCCTTGTGTGAAGAAGTCTCCAACATAAGGCATATAAGTATTTTGTTGTTCTCCAATTTGGGAAGGGATGAGGATTGGGACAGGGTTATAAACATTAGTCCTTTGTGATCTGAATAAATAGCACTTGACATTTTACTATTTGAGCACTTGTAGCCTGAAGGTTTGTTGTATGGGAACTGAGAGTATTATATAGCTAAAGGTTAGTTGTATGGGAACTGAGAGTGTTATATAGCTAAAGGTTTGTTGTATGGGAACTGAGAGTGTTATATAGCTAAAGGTTTGTTGTTTGGGAACTGAGAGTGTTATATAGCTAAAGGTTTGTCGTATGGGAACTGAGAGTATTATATAGCTAAATGTTTGTTGTATGGAAACTGAGAGTATTATATAGCTAAATGTTTGTTGTATGGGAACTGAGAGTGTTATATACTTAAAGGTTTGTTGTATGGGAACTGAGAGTGTTATATAGCTATAGGTTTGTTGTATGGAAACTGATAGTATTATATAGCTAAAGGTTTGGTGTATGGAAACTGATAGTATTATATAGCTAAAGGTTTGTTAGATGGGAACTGAGAGTATTATACAGCTAAAGGTTTGTTGTATGGAAACTGAGAGTATTATATAGCTAAAGGATTGTTGTATGGAAACTGATAGTATTATATAGCTAAAGGTTTGTTAGATGGGAACTGAGAGTATTATATAGTTAAAGGTTTGTTGTATGGAAACTGAGAGTATTATATAGCTGAATGTTTGTTGTATGGGAACTGAGAGTATAATATAGCTAAAGGTTTGGTACCTGGGAACTGAAGCCTGGATAGTGGTGGTGTATTATGTGGGAATTGAAGCCTGGATAGTTGAGAGTGTATTATGTGGGAACTGAAGCCTGGATAGTTGGTGGTGTATTATGTGGGAATTGAAGCCTGAATAGTGGTGGTGTATTATGTGGGAACTGAAGCCTGGATAGTGGTGGTGGATTATGTGGGAACTGAAGCCTGGATAGTTGAGAGTGTATTATGGGGGAACTGAAGCCTGGATAGTGGTGGTGTATTATGTGGGGACTGAAGCCTGGATAGTTGCGGGTTTATTATGTGGGAACTGAAACCTGGATAGTTGGGGGTGTATTATGTGGGAACTGAAGCCTGGATAGTTGCGGGTTTATTATGTGGGAACTGAATCCTGGATAGTTGGGGTGGATTATGTGGGAACTGAAGCCTGGATAGTTGCGGGGTTATTATGTGGGAACTGAAGCCTGGATAGTTGGGGGTGTATTATGTGGGAATTGAAGCCTGAATAGTGGTTGTGTATTATGTGGGAACTGAAGCCTGGATAGTGGGGGGGTATTTTGTGGGAACTGAAGCCTGGATAGTTGGGGGTGTATTATGTGGGAATTGAAGCCTGAATAGTGGTGGTGTATTTTGTGGGAACTGAAGCCTGGATAGTTGGTGGTGTATAATGTGGGAACTGAAGCCTGGATAGTTGGTGGTGTATAATGTGGGAACTGAAGCCTGGATAGTTGGTGGTGTATTCTGTGGGAACTGAAGCCTGGATAGTTGGTGGTGTAGTATGTGGGAACTGAAGCCTGGATAGTTGGTGGTGTAGTATGTGGGAACTGAAGCCTGGATAGTTGGTGGTGTATAATGTGGGAACTGAAGCCTGGATAGTTGGTGGTGTATTCTGTGGGAACTGAAGCCTGGATAGTTGGTGGTGTAGTATGTGGGAACTGAAGCCTGGATAGTTGGTGGTGTAGTATGTGGGAACTGAAGCCTGGATAGTTGGGGGGGTATTATGTGGGAACTGAAGCCTGGATAGTTGTGGTGTATTATGTGGGAACTGAAGCCTGGATAGTTGCGGGTTTATTATGTGGGAACTGAATCCTGGATAGTTGGGGTGGATTATGTGGGAACTGAAGCCTGGATAGTTGAGAGTGTATTATGGGGGAACTGAAGCCTGGATAGTTGGTGGTGTATTCTGTGGGAACTGAAGCCTGGATAGTTGGTGGTGTATAATGTTGGAACTGAAGCCTGGATAGTGGTGGTGTATTATGTGGAAACTGAAGCCTGGATAGTTGGTGGTGTATTATGTTGGAACGGAAGCCTGAATAGTGGTGGTGTATTATGTGGAAACTGAAGCCTGGATAGTTGGTGGGGTATTATGTGGGAACTGAAGCCTGGATAGTTGCGGGTTTATTATGTGGGAACTGAAGCCTGGATAGTTGGGTCGTATTATGTATTACACCTCCAACAAAGACAACCTGCTCAATTAATGGGGTGTTGAGAGTAAGATTACATCAGGATTATTATATAGACTCCCCTAACTTGCTGTTGTCTTTTGTATACATGTGTGTGTGTAATCGAGGGCTATACACACACATGACTCTTGGTGAGTTTCACCGTTTGATAAGATCCAGTTATTGTACAAACTATATAGTTCATCAGGACTATACATGTAGTTATAGCAAGCATGAGGATCTCTACCTATTTAACAAATACTCTCCTATTTCTTTCACATCTAACTTAGATATCTGCTGTTTTGACCCGAGTCAAAGTTATTGCAGCATGTGATATCTTTTAACTGGAGGATCCACCCACATATATATACCCTGAAATGGAATAAAGATTTCACCGTGATTTACAGCGGAGTGCAAAGGATAGTATCTGTAGAGGAAGTCCGGATACCTTCTGATAATTCAGGCTGTGTAGGGGTAAAACTCCGTTACTCTATGTATTCAAGATCAGGGTGGTGATATCAACCTTATTTGTATAACAGTTCATGAGCAGAGAATCACACACCAGGTTACGCAGCAACAGTGCATGGCAAAAAGTGATAATTTAAAATCCTGTCTTTGAAGTTTCCATATTTCCGATAAAAGTGAGATAGCTTTATCTGCAATGTATTGTTGTATTATTGGGTGTACTATATCTCAAGGCTCCATAACTTGGTCCTCGGAGCATGGTCAACTTAACCAAATATTGTTAGACAATTTGTGAAGAAAATATTACTATCATAACACTATAGCTTGAAATTCATCATTTTAAGTCCTTTGAACATGCATGTCTTTAAAACTGAAAATGCTATTTTATAAAATTTGTATCATATTTGATAATCGTTAAGCTAACAGAAAAAGAAATAGAAGTGTATGTGATATAAAAGTAAGTGAAACTATAGGGATATATGAGCTGTTGTAAAATCCATTAATGTCAGAGTTCAGGGGCCAATGATGTGTGTAGGGTTCACTGGTGTGTTATGTAACTTGACCGAATGTGGGGTCATTTAATTTTGTTTTTGAACTATTTAGTGAAGTGCCACCTTCTCTTGAAAACGCTTCCCAAATACCTGTTTTTTCCTGTAGAGACAAAAAGTGTTAGCAGTGCACAGCGTTGAACATGACACTTTATGTGACGGGTTTCTTTAATGTGGGCACACTTTAATGGCTCCTGTCTCTAGAAGTTTTACCAGATATCCCGAGGAGCTAACTGAGAGAGAAGAATTACCCAATGAGACGTGTTTGCTATAGTAAATACTCTGAGTGAGAGTTCAACTGCATAAAACAGTTTGCAGCCGGAATGTGTTAGCCATACATTTGTGTTTTTATTTAAGGGACGAATAAACGTTTAACAGAATATAAACTTTTATAGTTGATAGTTTGGAAATAAAAGACCCATAATAAGCATTTGCTTCGCAGGGAGAATTTATCAGCGAAAACACAGAGCAGAAAAACAAGCAGAACGTTTTGATGTATTAAGATAGCTCAAGAAATTAAATTTCTATTGTGAAGCATACTGTATACTAGTTGGTCTTTATCTAAGGGATACAGAAGAGCCGAACAATCTTCAATGTAAAGGTAGATAGGCAGGAATCATATATAATGATTCTGCCTGTGTCCTCCTTCACAAATTTATCTCTGAAATGAATAAAATATGTCAAAACCATTTATCTTTGACAGCACAAGGATGAAAAAAATGTCAGTCTCAAGGTTCTTGTTTTAGTATTCCCTTTCCCCTCGCGTGTGGAAGCTGTCTGAAAAACATATCTGCATGTGGGACATAGAAGGTATCTATCACACTTCGTACTTGACAAATACCCTATGTCTCTGTCAGAGAGCTGCTGGGGCCATTTTGGTTTCTCCGTAACTGGTCTGTAAGATACTACTATACAGGCAGGCACCAAATACATTCTGGAATCTTTCAGTAGTAGTGAAAAATGGTTGGTACGCTTGCCTTTGACAGGCTGGTTGGTTTTTGCAGGTTTTAATGAGGAAGAGTGGGAATGAACCTTGTACACTCAGCCCATACATTAGCGAGAATTTGTGTGAACTCCCCAGCGCTAGTTATATCTCTCCCTGTGTGTTGGTATGTCCCACCAATACAACAAACTGCCGCTCCTGATGTTTCCTGCACTTGTAAATAAACTCCATCCCTCATTGATTTTGACAAGACTTTGTGTCAGAAATTTGTCTTTTCCTTCAACCATGAAACTACATCATGTCTACCGTCCCGAGCACAGTCATGGCTAACCGACATACAGAAAGACCAAAGCACCAAGTGTTTTGAGAGGTTTGGAGTAGCTATGGCAGCACGCTACTGTCTGCTACCATCCCTGCAGTGTCAGACAACCATTGGTTGTGGAGAAAGGCATAACGAAAAAATTCTTAACAGGAGTTCTTCTGCTTTTCTTTGTTTGTGGAAATATCTCATAACTTACATTTTTTCATCTGGTAATTATTGACAATGAAATATAATAAGTTGTAAGGTTTTCCTGTGTCTGTCCTGGAGTGATTAGCTGGTAGGTTTAAATTCTCCATCTCTCCTTGGCTTCATCATAGTGCTTATTAAATCACATAAAGCAAGGACAATTACAGTGGGTGCAAGGGAATATTTTTCTGCCACATAAAAGGACAATCATGGCATATATTTAGCCAATTCTATTATAGCGATGTAAAGCAAATTAGCAGTGCCCCTGTTAGCAGACATTTATCATGCCGAGTACACATTCGATTTGTTTCACTCCTTTGTTTGGATGTGAAACTTGCGAGTGTTGATTCCCGGGAGAGCCAGTCTATACAACCAGAACATAAATACAAAGCTGTAGGGACGCAAAACAATTACGTTGAAAATACTGTTTAAAATATTGAATTATTTTAACAATTCAAATTGTATGTTTAGTTTTGGCATTGGTTATAGAAAAATGGCAATTGTTTCATATATATTGATTAAAATATCAAATTATCTGAAGTATTGAAATTCTTCATTTTTTGCTTCAGGGCACATCTAGTTGTAAAGTTGACACCCGCTAAAGAAAACCATCAGTTGTTTCAGAGAAATTGTTCAAAATATTGAATTATATATAAACAATGATAATTTTTGCTTCTATGAAAAGGATTAGCATAGAAATCTAAAACAATGGATGAAAAAGAATATATATTTTTCTATACCTACATATAAGCTTTAGAAAAACTTTTTTGTTTGTTCCTATAGTGTCGCTGTTTAAGCAGAATACAAAAGTTGTAGATGTCAATTTTTTTGTTTGTCTTTATGCTTTACTGCTCTATTTGAATTATTTATTAGAGTTTACACAACATGTGTGGAAAAAACTATTACTGCCTCTGTTAAATTGGTAAAACTCAGGCTGTTCTTTATGTGGGTTAGGCAGTCATCAGTCTCCAATACCATTTATTTGATTCTGTTATTCATTGATCGTATTTTCACACTTTTGGCTATGCACATGTTGGGTTTTGCTGCCAGGGAGTTGTTTACTAATTTTTTGCTGGCACTGACAAGCATGTTGGTCACAGACCCAGAACCACCCCTGTCATATAGACCTGAAAAGGTACAACAAGTGACATACATAGAGCAATAGTGTTTGTTTTATGAAAAGCCTGAGAATTGCTGACCACATCAGTGACAATTAGAGACCTGTTTCCTGCCAGTTGCTATGGTAATGGAATCCATAGACAGGGAAAGGCTAGTCTCATAACTAACCGTGGCAGATGATGTCTCCGGGGGGCGACTGAGTTCATCTAGGTTAACCTAATTAGCCATTTTTGCAGTTTATCTGGTTTTAATGCTTTTCTAATTTGGGGATAGAATTAAAAGTTTGTTAGATTGTTGTTTAGACAATTTTACGGATCAAGGTTTGAAGTTTTACTTGACTTTCTCGTGGTATGATGTGGATATGGAAGCAGTTTACCTGATCATGATGAGAACTGTTTCCTGTTGTTCAGCTTTAGAGCATGTTTCATGGACTTAGATTCATTCCTCCTTACTCACACAACACCTATTTCATGTGTCTGCAGACTGTTAATATTGTTATTGAGTTATCATCGTAAAGCAAGTCATAGATACAATAAGTGACTATACGTATACCTGATCTGTGATATAAAGAACTGGGTCAAGTCATGATCGAAACTTTGTCAATACACGATCTCTTATTGATTGAAATTGGAAGGTTTTAGATATTTTTGTACGAGTCTAGCCTTTTCTACTAGACTTTAAATATAACGTGTGTAAGTTCTTCTTACAAGCTAACCACCAAGCCCTGATTTAGGATACATGGAGGTTTTGTGTAGTGAGAGGAAAGAATGGCAGCAGAGGCAGCTAGTGACAGATATAAGGGAATTCTGTCTATCTGTCAACACTGCACAGCGATGTGAGGTACAACCCTGGCCAAGCTATCTAGGGAATCGCTAGTTCTGTATGAAACCCAAAGTGCAAAGATTATTTTCTGTATAATGATGAGATATAAGTGCTAGCCCCTGTTCATCTGCCTTGCCTCAGAATACAAGATCATTGCTGCCTATACTGCTAATTACCTGTCTGTGTGTGAAATAAAATCATCCCTTTTTATTGTATACAATTGCATGTCAGACAAAGCAACAAATTTAACAGAAAATAAGCAAGAATCAAGGTTGAGGTGACTGTAAATATGGTCACCAAAAATAGAACTAATAAAAAATTGCTTAAAAATAGTAATCATTAAAACTGAAAAACGAAGATTTATACAGAATTTGTTTAAAAAATATCACATTAAACTGTGGGTCTTTAAATTCTCATTAGATCCTTGCCTTTTTGAAAATATTCTGTTAAAATTGATTCATCAATTCATCGGAAATAATTAATTTGAAATTGTGACAGCAGTACTTGCTAAATTGTTCATGTAATTCAATAAATTAATTAATTCTCATCCTATTAGATGGCCAATTGTATGCCACATAAAATGTCCTCCCTACACATCGAGTGCGGAACAGCTTGATAATGGCATAAAAATGGCTATTTATGTTACCATGTTTACCGCAATACTGGTACAAATGGAATGTGAATCACTGATTAATATCTGATAGCCAGGTGAAAGGACATTAGCAGACGACTTCCTCACCGTGGAAACATTTCTCCGCAATTTGTTTGTTGAAGGATTGCATATAAGAGTTTTTTTTTTTTTAAATTTCATAATTAAATGAAAATTGCAATGATGACCATAAAAAGCCTGCAAACGTTACAAAATTACGCATTGCAATCCTTGTTTATTTTCTTTGTCCCAGAATACATTTAATCAGTTGTCGTAGCGACAGAAATTACAAAAAGCAGATGGTGGAGTAGGTTAATGGTGGAGAGCTCGTAAAATCTCTGATTGTCTCCCTTCTCTGGAGGGTAATTTGCACAAAAGTTTTAGTGTTTTTTATGCATAAATTATCCCACCACACCACAACTCAATTGCTCCCAGGAGGGACTATAAAGAGGGGACAATATTTTGGGAAGAGGGTATGAAGATAATACTTGTAACAAGGTATTCCATACTGTGATGCAGGGGTTTTGGACAGAGATTATGATATGACAATTGTACTTGTAACGAGGTAATCCAGACTGTGATGCAGGGGTTTTGGACAGAGATTATGATATGACAATTGTACTTGTAACAAGGTATTGCCAGACTGTGATGCAGTGGTTTTGGACAGAGATTATGATATGACAATTGTACTTGTAACAAGGTATTGCCAGTGAATTTAACGGAACAGAAGATGATGATTTGTTCTGTGTACATAACATTCATCTGTTATGTGTTTGGTGTTAGTCAGAGCTAGCGCTGTACCCAACATCATTGTCCCATAGTCATATTCACTGAGATGCTTTGAATTTATTTCTGTCCAATATAGTCAATGAAGTGCTTGTTAACTATACAGCCAGTAAAGATGATTCACTGTGCAGTTTTGGTAACAACTATCATGTTTTATGGATCACATAAAGAACAGGTAATAAAGGCCATTGGTTATCATCATACACTGTGTACTCACCGCTAATCAAACACGCCTCAGTTTGTACTCACACCACTAGTGATGCTGCCATCAATTCAATCACAAACAAAAAATGGTAATGCAAATTTACTATTACATGGACTTTATTTTGAAAATATCTTTTTAAAATCAAAATAAAGCTCATTTGTTTAACTCATTCAACCCTGAAATTTTGTAATGAACTATTCCAACCTTTGAATTGGAAGAGCTCAAATGTGTCTTCAGTGGTGAATGAGTTAAACCTGATAGCATCTTCTATATAGGAAATACATGTATTAGTAAATTTTGTAAATCATATTGAACCTCCCCTTATTCTAGAGATCAAAGTAAAATGTTATTTTTTTCCCCAAAAGTCTTTCAGTTTACTGAATAATTTATTTAAAATTAACCTGGAGCCAATGCTGTATTTCTATCACAGGTTTGATGGTCTCTTTACACAGGATTAGGTGGTCTGTATGTTATATTTATCAACATTTCTGATATTTCTGGAGAAAACTGGAACTAGAATGGAAAGATCTTATTATTGTAAGCACCAGACAACTTTTATCAGTGTCAAGCTTTTTTGTGTCCGTTCTAACAACACTTGATGTTGATCTAGGTTTTGCAGACGTCAGACTTAGATGGTGGATATCGTTGTCAAGTAGAGATAGCTGCGTACAAACAGAGCTAAGGTGTAAAGTGTCAACTGGTCTATTAGCTGTAATACATGTATCGACTGCTCAGTGTGTAAACTCTATCAGAACAGTCTTAGTGGCCAGACAAAATATTTACTCTTCAATTTAAAAGACACTACTGCATGCCTGGAGTCTCTAGCAGCCCGGCTATGTTGTCATGGGGAAGACCATGCAAACACTGTTGATACCTAAATATACAAGTAATACTAGCTTTCATTTTCACCTGACTACAGGTAGCTAACGACATAAGTAAAATATGTGGGGAAAGCAACAGTAACGCCAGTACGTTTTTTTCCTTAGATGAAAAAACTTTACACCTTTAACGAGGACGAAATTTTATCTACCTAGAAATTTGTTAATGAGAGCTTTGATGTTTCTCCTAAGTAAATCTTTGACAGGTGATTAAACCCTGAGGAGAATATGTCGGTATCAGAGAAATCGCAGCGATCTGATTGCATGACTAGGAGTTAGTGAAGATGAGAAGGTATAGATTTCCGTGCAGTGGAGAGAATGATGCACTTTTACAGGGCGTATTTAATGTAAATAGCCACAAAATCTTCGGTACATGTTAGCCCTACTTGTGATAACACTATTGTCGATTTTGATTTATCAAAATGGGTTTAATTACAATGTTCTTGTACTGTTTGGTATCCCTAGTGATTTGATACCCCTAGAGTGTGAAGTTTCCTCTCGTAGCTTTTTTATTCCTTCTATCTTTATTGTATAATGGTGTAAACAGTGAAAATTAGAAAAGAACGAAAGAGATTATCCAGAAATGTCCGTGTTGCTACATAAACATTTTCAAGAGTGGCAGTTAAAATGTTAAGGGTACATGTTAAGTATTTTACTATTGTTGTCAACTTAAAGGGTGTTTGTATGTTTTACTGATCCAGTTGGCATTAAATTGAAATCTATTTTACGACTCTTTTTTCAAATTTAAGTGTTTTTGAGCAATTCATTGTTGATTGATGAGCATGTCATATGTTCGAGAGATTTTTTCACTTTTAAAAGGACATATTGAAGATTTGAGTTAAAGTTTTGCCCGAAGAAATAAGTGTCCTTTGAGGGATGTTTGATGATTAAAAGTCTACATGCATGTCACTTTATCTTGGTTAATGGAAAAGATTACCATATCTTGGATATCTAATATTCTATAATCGGAATTAGATTAATTGAGGAAGACAACCAGCCATGGAATTGAACAGTTTTTTCATTAATTTGGTATTAAGTTCTATTTAGTGAAAATTCAAATACTGTCGAATGTATCAATCGCTTGTTTGTCAGGATGACATGGACGTGAAAGATCGCTTTGATGAGCGCTATGTCTGCTCGGTTACGCATTCTGGTCAATTTGACAGTGGAGGAATGCCGATGAATAAATTTGAATTTCTCGACAATATAAATTTGTCTACACATAGGTGGTAATCTCCGGTATCAGTTACATTGCTGTCTATGAAAGGGAAGACTAAACAGGGGTAGACTATGACCGTGATATAAATCGTTGGAGCAAAATATGATATTGCTACCTGACAGCGTGTTCTGGACACCTGGTTAGCGGGGCTTTGATCTTTTCATGACCGACAGAAATCTCCTGTGTCGGTCTTTGATACTGGTGACAATACTCGCCAGGGACTCGACTCCTCACTCTCCATTTGTAGATAATACCAAAACCTCATGATCAGCGGGGAATTGTCATCTTTGCCCTTTTTTCTTCCACGCACAAGACGTGTACTGATATGATCTGAATTAGATCTCTATTATAATGCTATATGGATCGGAGATTAGCTGTAATCTTATTGAAAAGGTTTGACAAATATTCAAACATGGATGTTTATACATTCAGAATGTTGATCAGAATTCATATAAAGATGTCTTTGTATGCCGACCACATAACCTGAGGGGTCCTGGGAGGACAGTAATCCCTTATTTCTGACACCAGCCACGTTTATAGTACATGTACTAGCTCACACAGAAAGGGGCTTTCTGGGGAAGGGTGCATACATTTGTGTCCTTTGTGATGTCGAGAACAACGGTAAGGTCATTGGGTCAGGTCATTCCTATGCTTGGTCATTGGTTGTACAACCAAAAATATAAAAACAAGGCCATTAGGGCCCCGTATCGGAGATACGGGTGCCCTATAGTAATCACTCTGTCTGTCTGTCTGTCCGTCCACACATTATGTTCCTGGCTGATAACTTTGGTATTTATTGACCGATGTACATGAAACTTGGTCAAGATGTTAAGTTCACAAAAATACACATTGAGGTAAAAACTCAAGGTCAAAGGTCAAGGTCATTAGGTTCAAAGGTCAAGGTCAAATTTTACATCTTTTCACTGATGAACATTTTGTTATGACATTATGAAGCAAAGTTGATCAGAATTAAACAAGGATTCAACTGACCAAAGGTCAAGGTCATTGGGTCAAAGGTCAAGGTCAAATTTTGTACCTTTCCCCTGATGAACATTTTGTTATGACATTATGAAGCATTGTTGTTCAGAACTTAACACAGAGTCAACTGACCTTAGGTCCAGATTATGAGGTCCAAAGGGTCAAGGTCAAGTTTTGTATTTTTCACTGATGAACATTTTGTTATGATATCAAGAAGCAAAGTTGGTCGGAATTAAAGAATAAGTCAACTGACCAAAGATCAGGGTCACTGGGTTAATGGTCAAGGTCATTTGGGTCCAAAGGTCAAAGACAAAGTGGATCTCTGACTTTGACCCTAGCTCTTGATGGAGGAGGTATATAAGGTGAAATAAAACAAATCAAAGCTAACAAATGAGTATTGCACCGGTATTTACATTTCTGTTAGCCCAGCAAATATGGAGGTGGAAGGAAACAAGACTCACATCATAGTACATGTAAAATGTATATTTTGCTTCCTTGCGATTCTTTTTAAAGTCCAAATGTCAAACGTCAAGCTCAGCCATATGGGCAGATTGCTTCTTGATGATTATGGGGGATATATTGCCACAAGACGGGGCCCTTACTGACCTGTCAGTGTTCTAGTTAGTGATCACAAAATAAAAAGGTCTTCTCTAATTACTGGCTATTTTTAAGGGTAGAATCAGTTAAAATCAGTTTGTGCTGCACTGCAAAATCTGATGGTTTGGTTGTATAGAACTTTTTGGTAGTATTGATTGCAGATAGATCCTTGTCACGTACTTGTCAACTTTAAGGTCATTATGTTCATAACCAGGGTGGACATTGGTGTCAGCACGTTAACAGCACATCTACTTTCTATTGTTGTATTTGATGATAAGCATTCCAATCCCACAGAAAACTTCAGTCAGACTTGCACATTTTCAATAAAAAATCCACAGAAATTGAGATACCCTGACCATGGAGAAAAGGAATCCAGTTTTAATCAAGTGGATTTCTTGAAAAAAAAATGACGAAGAAAAATTCAGTGGAGTAACCCGGGCATCTCCTTTACTACAGAATCTGTTACACTGCAGTTAATATGGAGACATCACAAGACCAGGTCTAATACATTGATTAGTTGTGAGGAAATAACTCCAGCGACTTGGTGTTTCGTCTTTTGGTGGCCCTGTTTGATTGTCTTCATGATTGTTAAATCTTGAGTGGCCCATGGTTATATAATGTGTGAGTTGTTCATCTTTAGTTATCCTTGAGCCATGTTGTTTGGCCCCCATTCATATTTTTCATGATGTGTTCCTTGATAAAAAAGTGTGTTGGGGAAATTGGCTAAACTGTGAATAATAATAGATGTATAGATATCAATGTTCACAAGCTTTTTAAGGCAGGAAGGAAAATTTACACACAGGATTAACGTACTAAAATACTCTTGGAGTTTGCCTGTGATCTTGGAATTATTTTTGAAAATTTCATCTAATTTAATTTGCCATATCAAGTCTTGTTGCCTATGAGATTAGCATGAAATCCTAGGAACACTTGTATTAAAGATTGTATATTTGGTTTGTGGTAAAATTTATAATTATCTTCGAGATTTTACAAGTGGACAACATTAAAGAGTATCGATGAATTTTCAGCATCACAGGAATTTCAAAGATTTTATTTATAAACACATGAGAGGGATTGGTGTGATGAAGTGTATTAGAGTGCTTCTGACTGGGGTGGTCTGTACAATCAGTCAAGCTATCAAATGTCTCAGATTCTTTTGCATGTTAAACACAGAAAATATGCTGACTACAATTGTTAGATATGATTGTCACTTATAGAGTCACATGTAGATGGCAGCCGTCAGTAATAGAGGTGCATGCTGACTCCAGACAGTGCAAATTCCCCATTTATAACTAGACATTTCACATTTTATACACAATTTATTAATGTCTTGAGAAGTTTTTAATTTACAGTCAATAAAAAGGAAATTATGAAAATTGTCTGTATTAGAGAAACATCATCATTACCGGCCACAATGCTTTAGCAAATGTGATGCAATTTTGTCATGGTTTTATTATTTTTCTGTAATAATTGCAAATATGGATTTGATGTGCGTCGAGTGTCTCAGACTTTATGCCTAGAATCATGTCTTTTTTGACATTTCATTCAATTTTGAGTATTGTGCGTAAAATCGGTACGGTTAGCTGGTAGGACCCTGAGGGATGGTCGTCAGGGGCTGTCAGGGAAGGGAGGTACAACCCTATGATCATTTGGGCATAAAACCTTGCCTTTTATGGCCAAATAATGATCATCCATCTTGCTTTGGGGTGTTTCACTAGCCTGTTATGCTACGGTTAAACAATGATTGTTTTAGAGGCTTAATCTCTCCTCTCCAGCAAGCAATATATTACAAATAGGTGACAAGTCCAAACAAGGACGATGAATGCGGAACTCTCTAGCGACATGTACTAAGGACAATACAGGTTCATGTATACAAACAAGCATGGCGTAGACAAATCAGGTAGCCTCACAGGTAGCAGGTAACACCTTATAAGTCTGAGAATTCTTAACTAGATTCTGCCTGACAAGAGAGCAGGCTACGCTAAAAAAATCTCACAAATGTTATTGGATTCTGCGTACAGAAATATTTCGTCTGGAGGAAAAAGGTAGTGTGACCTTACAAGATGCTATTACTGTGATTCTGGTTTGAGATCTTCAATATGACTACAATGTATGACAATATAACAAACTGACCTGGCCCCAGTTTCAAAATGTTCCTAACCCAATTCTACAGTTAGGAGGAAGTGGTGTAATTAAAGGGAAAATCTCTCAGTTCAGAATATTTTTTTTGCTTTCAAATGGAAAACCGAACATGCATATAGGTAATAGCTGTGAGATAAGGACCATACATATAGGTGACTTGTATTGTAAGAGCTGTGAAATAAGGACCATACATATAGGTGACTTGTATTATAATAGTTGTGAGAAAATGGACCATACATAAAGGTGACTTGTATTGTAATAGCTGTGAAATAGGGACCATACATATAGGTGACTTGTATTATAATAGGTGTGAGAAAATGGACCATACATATAGGTGACTTGTATGGTAAAAGCTGTGAGATAAGGAACATACCTATAGGTGACTTGTATTGTAATAGCTGTTAGATAAGGACCATACATATAGGTGATTTGTATTATAATAGTTGTGAGAAAATGGACCATACATAAAGGTGACTTGTATTGTAATAGCTGTTAGATAAGGACCATACATATAGGTGATTTGTATTATAATAGTTGTGAGAAAATGGACCATACATATAGGTGACTTGTATGGTAAAAGCTGTGAGATAAGGAACATACCTATAGGTGACTTGTATTGTAATAGATGTAAGATAAGGAACATACATATAGGTGACTTGTATGGTAAAAGCTGTGAGATAAGGAACATACCTATAGGTGACTTGTATTGTAATAGATGTAAGATAAGGAACATACATATAGGTGACTTGTATTGTAATAGCTGTGAAATAAGGACCATACATATAGGTGACTTGTATTGTAAGAGCTGTGAAATAAGGACCATACATATAGGTGACTTGTATGGTAATAGCTGCGAGATAAGGAACATACCTATAGGTGACTTGTATTGTAATAGCTGTGAAATAGGGACCATACATATAGGTGACTTGTATGGTAAAAGCTGTGAGATAAGGAACATACCTATAGGTGACTTGTATTGTAATAGCTGTGATATAAGGACCATACATATAGGTGACTTGTATGGTAAAAGCTGTGAGATAAGGAACATACCTATAGGTGACTTGTATTGTAATAGCTGTGAAATAAGGACCATACATATAGGTGACTTTTATTGTAATAGCTGTGAGATAAGGACCATTCATATAGGTGACTTGTATTGTAATAGCTGTTAGATAAGGACCATACATATAGGTGACTTGTATTATAATAGTTGTGAGAAAATGGACCATACATATAGGTGACTTGTATGGTAATAGCTGCGAGATAAGGAACATACCTATAGGTGACTTGTATTGTAATAGCTGTGAGATCAGGACCATACATATAGGTGACTTGTATTTTAATAGCTGTGAGATAAGGACCATACATATAGGCGACTTGTATTGTAATAGCTGTGAGATCAGGACCATACATATAGGTGACTTGTATTGGAATAGCTGGGAGATAAGGACCATACATATAGGGGACTTGTATTATAATAGTTGTGAGATAAGGACCATACATATAGGTGACTTGTATTGTAATAGCTGTGAGATAAGGACCAAACCAAAGTAATCGACAGGCAAACTGAGACTTAATGAAAGATGTTTTGGAGTTTATGTGTACATATGCTATGAAGAATTGCTCCTTGTCAAAAATATTTAAGAAATGTTGCTTTGATTAAAGGGTATATCTCCCATGTAGTCCTGCAGGATAATATTAGCTTTTCTCTCATGTCTTTCAGTGGGATTGGCATCTTTCAATTTTTTCTTAACAGATGAGTTATTTTTGTAGGCATGCTATCAAATTAAAAAAAAGAAAGAAGATATTTGAAAATAAAAAAGAAAGCTCTGCAGATAATTGGTTGTATTTTCAATATGAAACATGATTTTTATTCCAAAATTGGCTGGCAGAAACTCAGAATGATGAATAATGGCAGAGGATAGAAGTTTATCCTGGCCCCCTCTCTGACTTGTAGCCACTCAGTTAAGAGATCTCTGTTGCCTGCTTTCACCGGAACATATATGTCTCAGGTGAAACATTTCTGTATGAAAGTGGCCATAAATATCTCTAACTAGATTGGAAGGTGTAACGAAAAAAAGAGTGAGTTGGGAGAAAAATAAAATACAGGATAAGGTGACGGGGAAATTTCAGTTACATATGTGATGGTTGCTTATTAGGTTCAGTTGGTAACACTGGGGGTTGGTAGGTTTGACTAGGTAACCCTGAGGGTTGGTAGGTTTGAATTGGTAACACTGAGGGTTGGTAGGTTTGACTAGGTAACACTGAGGGTTGGTAGGTTTGAATTGGTAACTATGAGGGTTGGTAGGTTTTGAATTGGTAACACTGAGAGTTGGTAGGTTTGAATTGGTAACACTGAAGGTTGGTAGGTTTGAATTGGTAACACTGAGGGTTGGTAGGTTTGAATTGGTAACACTGAGGGTTGGTAGGTTTGAATTGGTAACACTGAGGGTTTGTAGGTTTGAATTGGTAATTATGAGGGTTGGTAGGTTTGACTAGGTAACACTGAGGGTTGGTAGGTTTTAATTGGTAACACTGAGGGTTGTTTATTAGGTTTGTGGAACAATGCAATGATGAACTTTATCCTTACTTTTTCATGTTTCTGGACAAAATGTGTTGTTTTAGTTGTTAAGTAGAAAATGTAACATTTAGTTGTTCAGTAGAAAATGTAACAACAAGAATCTCCAAATTTTTTCCTGCTCCTAATTATAATTATGAAATAGGCTATAGCTCATTACAAACAAAATCATATGATTTTCTTTCTCTATATAGCCTTGTTATACTGTATTGAGCAAAAATAACAAATATCGAAGAATTTTCTGTATCGTGCTGTTTTGAAGTGAGATTACACATATTTTGTATACCTTTGCTGTTTTTAGGAAGCATGCTCATTGAAGAAAATCTCTATAAGCTGTATGAGCTGTAGGTTCACTGAGCCCCATCAATGTACATTTCATCGTTAAAGTTGATCCCAGGTACTAATTAGAAACTACCAGACATGAAGTACATTTAATTAGCTATAACATCTACTCTGCCAATAGATCACATAAAAAAAAGTTTTAAAAAATTAACAAAAAGCTGCAATCGGGGAGTGAAAAGCCAGTACGGAGCCATGTGGTGGGGATGTTTTTGTGTTGTAACTGAAATCACATCCATCTCTTCCTAGGTTGGTGTTATCAATATATCTAATTGAATTTGCAAAAAGATATTTTGCCGAATCACTGTCAGTCTGGAGAGGTGGGTTTTTGAATGACTATCAAAATGGCTAATTGCACTCTTCTCGCTCTTTGATGTTGCATGAATAAAATTTTGAATCCACTGACGTATTTTATTTCTCTTATCGTCCTAAGTGTGAAATCCACTGATATTTTTCTGGAGTGGGTGTATTAAGAATAAAGCATTCCTTGTGTATACTATCTGCTACCTTGATCTAACGAGATCCTCATCTCCAGGAATTGTGAAGGAGCTGCTCCTTACAACACCTGTCTGAATTTAAATGTTATATTTGTATGCAAGGGCAGATAGAACACTCTCAAGTTTCAGCTTTGGTATTTATTGAGCATCTTTTTTGTTTAATATTAAAAATGTTGTATTTATTATTGACCAGAATTATTTTTTTTGGATGAATTTAAGTTAAGAAAGCTTTTGAACTTATACTTTACAACATCTTATATCTCATTGAATTATGTGTAAATAGTAGGTAACTGAAACATCTTTACTGAACCCTGTATAATCTGTAAACCTTTATAAACTGGACCTGTGAAAGTATGGTCCCATAGAATACATTTCTATATGATAATAAAGGAACCTGTGTTAACCTGTCTTATTCTCAACAGAAATATTTGTCCCAATGATTTTCAGTTTTGACAGGTTCTTTAATATAAATACTTTCGGAAGCTTTAAAATCTTCAACATATCAAAGGTTCCAGAAATTTTATATACAGCACAGCAACTTTTTTTTTTTTAAGATATGCAACTTTCATTTAAAAGAGAAAGGAAGAAAAAATCTTTCACCTTTCGGCACTTTAAATTCAAATAATGCAAGATAACCATCAGTGAGACAGAAAGATACATGTAGATGGATGTATTACACAGAAAAATAGTTTTAGCGGCTGTTTTAACGTACACCTTCTATATCTGACAGCACATCTAGATGTATATCCTCCTCCATATCAGAGCGATGCATCGTTTTAGTGGGTGTAGCTGTCCCGACATGCATATGATACTAAATGGTGTTTTCATTTAAATTTGAACACCTTTATGTAAGGGGCTTAAGTTAACATTGTTGTCCTAATGTGTTGGAGAAGGTGTGCAGCAGAGTGGTATAGTTGTGTGTATGAACACAGAAGACATTATTCACACAGACCTGTTATCTGTTACTTTTTAATATTTCCGGCATTATGTTCTCACAAGATGCATTTCTAAATTGCGGAGGACATCGATCAAAAATCAGATAAACTTCTTGAATAACATGACTGTCTAGAGAATTATGTTCATGTTATGTCAAAACCTTTAAGTAAATGCTGTAACTGTAAAAAGTCACGGCCAGTATATCCGTCGTCAAAATTTTACGTGGATTTAGAAACAACTATGTGTGTACAACGAAATGTATATATGAAAACTTCAGATGTAATTAAAGAAATTTTGCATAATCACTTCTATCTTGATCATGTGTACACCCGGATGAACGCACATCTCGTAGAGCCCTCAGTCCATTGTCGTAGTCAATCACATCTCGTAACACGATACAACAGACACTGTTTTATGAATACATTGAGAAATTTCTGGGGACCAATGAAACATTCATGACTGCAAAATCTGTAATGGAAAATTGGACGTCGTGAAATGTGTCGTTGGCTTGGTAATATATATATGTAAGAGAGATGAACAAGATCGGACAAGCGTTGCACAGAGCAATGGGGGTATACCTCGTCACTGTGAGTTAACATAACCGGTCACGGCCAAATACCCCCCTGATAGCCATACACTCAATATATTGTCATAAAGTGCTGGACTCCGCAGGGCTTAGGTTAGGATCAGAAAGTGCTAACAACCTGTATTGATGAAGACCTGTGGACGATCCGAGGTGGCAGATTTCTATGATATTGCGATGGAAATCTCTACCTGATATGCACTTATATTTATTTGGTGTATTAATTATAATGGAATCCATCATGACCATTCCTTCCGTCAGCTATCGATTCCGATGATATCTGCTGGTCGCATGAGGTTGTTTCCAATTTCAAAACAGTATCTTTGCATCGATATCAATGAGTTCTCCAAATATGAGCAGATTGAAAGAAATTTACACAACTGATCGAATAATCTCTTTATCCATTTGAATATGATGATGATTGAAGTTCAAGTGTCATGTTTTCTGGTGACGGGAGATATTAGGACTGTACTTAAAAAATAATGCTTGGTTATATGCAGATGTTTTTTTCTGGGTCAAACACATAATGTTGATTTTTCCAAAGGAAATTGATGGGTATTAAAATAACTTTAATTATCCTTAAGGAAATTCTGAATTTGTTGTGACGAAATAAAATTCTTCATTTGGGAGCTTTTGAATATGTAAGAAAAGCTCGCCCCAGTAACTTGTATTATATATTATTTCAACAAAACTTTGAAGCTTGAACTTGTCTGACCCAATGCTAAGAACCTGTAGTTGCTTGGTAATGGCAACTGCTGTGCTCATTCAAACAATAATGTGACTAGTTCCCCTATATACATGTGTGTATATATATGTTTTATTTTTCATGTTTTAAATTCCCTGCATTAAGTTTGAATGGTTAAAAGCCTACATGAATTGTTCCATTAGTGTTAGGTCTTAAGTAGAGGCCATAATTCATTGAATTTTCCTGCTTATATTCAAGCAATTATGATAAGCTGGGGGAATTTATCTGGAAATAATTGATATGTTTGTATATAGGCGATGATAAATTGATGGGAATCACGGTTCTGAATCATTAGTGTTTATGGCCATCCCTGATTAATACTTCCAGCTGTTAATGTACTCAGTGATTCTGTACTTTATATTTCTGTTTATATATATAGTTACTTCATACGGCTGGATTACTCTTAGTCCAATATTTGGGAAAAATGAAACATTTAGATATAGTTGTGAAGCTATTGAATATGATGCTCAGACCATGTGCAGTTCATGATTTCAATTAAATTAAAACAGGTCTTGTGAACTTAGGCTGTGGAGCTGTAGTGTGATGAAATAAGGTCTTCTGTCTTATATGCAATGACTCTAGCTATTCTGACTTGATAGTTCTTAGTGGAGGCCACCTGTCTTTTAGAAGCTGTAGAGGGTGGTCCCTTTAAACATTGAGTTTCAACATCCTGATTATAGCTGTATTTCATGTGGTTTGGAAACCGTGCAGGTCAGGTGTGTGGTTGTCGTGACAACCGTGCCGCATGTTATCCAAGACTTTTAGGATGCATGCTTACATGTTTGTACAATAACTGTCAGGTAGTGTTTAGTTGCCCCGGAAAATTCATGCATTGAAAGCAGCTAGCCTTCTGGAACTCTTACAGCAGAAGAGGGCTTTTGTCAGAAATGGAGCTCTCCTGAAAGGAAACTAAAAACAACCGAATTGGTAAATGCCATTGTATTTCGATGCAGAGAATAAAGAAAAGTTAATATAAAATTTAAAATATGTTGGTGATTCAGAAATGCTTGAACTGGAAAACTCTAGGAAAGTTTATTTCAATGACAAACATTTGATGCTTCTCAATTGATCAAATATGATTTTTGTTTTAAAACTATAAAAGAAGAAATCAGCATAGAATTAAGTTCGGTCTTTAGCAATAGGACAAATATGTAGCTTGTAATGTTTTTGTGAACTAAATCACCAACAATTTTCTTTATAAAAGACAGTTAAGTGACTGTAAAGAGAGACTAGTGGTTTAGTGGTAGAGAGATAGAATGTATCCCCCACAATGACAAATTATCCCTGTCCTAGCTAGTAAGATAGCATGTGGGCAGATCAGTAACATTAGCAAGATATAGTGTTGTGAAGAATTCCCATTACCCTAGATTACCAAGTCATCAAAACATTTGTGTAAACCTGGGGTGTCTGGGTCATCAAAAGGTTTGTGAAGGTCTTGGGTGTGTGGTTCGTCAGGTTGTTTGTAGGTCAGTGAAATTAAGGGACAAAGATTTCTGGATAGTAATAAAGACTTTTTGTGGATATAACAACATTTCTGTCAAAAAGATGCCATTGTAAACTGACTTCTTGTGGATATAACAACATTTCTGTCTCAGTTTACTCGGCCCACAGATATTGATTTGTTGCAGTTTGCCTTAGAACCATCCTTGTCTGCACTAGTTTGTGATGGAGTTGATGACAAGTTTGTGGGACAGGACAAAACACTTCAGGTTGATGATACCTGCAGTCATGGCCACGACATCCCCCCCTCATCTCTCAATCATTGACAGTTATTGGATTTTTGTCTGTTTCTAAATGTGTTATTATTAAAATATATATGTGACGTTTTATCAGTTTTATGATATTGGGTTCTAAATATAAGACATTTCTGTATATTATATCCACAAGTGTTTGTAGTTTGGGGGAGAGTACATTTATAAATAGTATGGAGGGGGAGGGTTTTAGTCCTTGCTGTATGATCTCCCATGTATTCCTGTAGACACTGTGATTGATAGGCTGATAGCACTAAAGCCATCACTGGCAAAAACCCTAATGGAGCAGATCTCGATAAACATTGGCGGTGTAGGGTCGATTCAGGGCCAAGCATGGAGCTGGTACAAATCTGGGGAAAGTTTTCACAAAAATTCTTAAACCATGCAGATGGCCATTTAAAAAAACACCATAAAGCATAAAAAAAATGACCCTTTCTTTGTAATGTTTGGCCAAGCTTCAATTTCAAAATTTGATTTCATGTAAACTAAGGATGATGTTTTCTGTTACTGGACTTTTGTACAGGAATTGTACAGTCTGTGTCTTTGTTTAAAACCTGCATGTAGATCACACTTTCATGTTTTTTTGTTGATAATTCTTTGCTGAATAGTGTTCATCATTTATATACTTTAGGTATCTGGTAAGTAAATTTGATATATGTATGTCAATGACCTTGATGATGAATTAGATAGCAAGGTTATCTTTTACATTTGACTTTGAAAAATCTACTGATCATGATGGTTTAAATAAAACATATCTTTTATGTACAATTAGAGAATAAAATGCAGCGATTGCTAAGAGTCGGAAGATGAGTGGGGCATCTGTAACGACTGTACTAAAACAGGTACTGCTGCTGATATTAACTGTTTATGCTACCTTCATTACCTTATCTCCCAGTCATGTGTAAATATTCCTCAGATCGACCGTGTTTACCCTAATAAGCATCTCAATCGAAGTAACATGTTCTCAAAGACTAAGGGATTTTAGTATCGATTAGCAGTCAAGCAGAAAAAAAATTATCAAATCAAAATACTGAAATTTTATATCTCTTAAATGTGTAAACACTTCAATGAACACTGTATAACACATTCAGAAAAAAACATACACAGAAAAAACGCTAAATAGACTTTGACAAAGTTATGGGAGAAGATGCGTAGAAAACTCAAAATAGACATCGGCTGCTGTTAGGGAGTGTTGAGAGGATGAGTGAAGAGGGTTACTTTAAGATGAATAATGGTTCGAAAATTTTGATGAATGAAACCAAGTTGTTTTCTGTAATAGCTGGTAATTTTGCCAGGAATATGAAATAAAGTTATACATTTCTAACATACCAAAAATGTGTGATAGATTAGTTATGGTTTTAATAAAAGATAAAATTTTGTAACTCTTGAATAAATGATATATGTCCTACAAGTGTTGAAAAATCGTCAATCAGTGGATTAAATAAAAAAGAAGCTTACACAGAGTTGATAGTTTTATAAGATAAAATGGATCTAACCAGAGGCCAGGGCAGACCACATGAGGTTCACACTGTTTATGTATATAAAAGAGGATTTCAAAATGACTGCTAGGTACGATTGTGGAGAAATAAAAACGTACAAGATGCTAATACTTATATCTTTATGAGTCTCATTTGAGAAAGATCAGGAAGGAATTGGAGATTGGAGGATGGGAAAGGGTTGGAAAAGTAGGGGGGGTGATGTGATTGAAAAGTAGGAGTGGGGAGGTGATTGAAAAGGAAACAAAAATTGAAAGCTAGCTTTACATATATAGCTATTTGAGGTTTCATTATAAAAATATGTGAAAAAAACTTATTGTTTTGGTTCTGAGTTGATTGAAAACTTCTTGCTACCTATACCCACGCAAAGAAAATAAACAGCTGACAAGTACAATGTTGGAGATGTATGGGGAAATGTGTTGGAGGTTTCTGTACAAAGTGTTGTATGTCAAATGTGTGTGACATGACATGTGTATCTTGTTGTCCAACACATTTGGGGACATGCTTCAGTCACTATTTACTGGTCAGTGTATCTTATCGCCTATAAATCTGTGGTCAGATGGATCAAGGTGTCAACAGCTAGCCGCTAAGGGCCATTTTATGTCTAGTTTATGGAAATTTTAAACCCATTACACACTTCCCTAACAGTCTGGCTAATGGCTTGTTTTCTACATTTCAAACCATTGTAAGCTAATTATATATGATAATGGACATATAATTATGTTCACGATTCTCAATTTGAATATGTTTATTTGGAATGATATTGGATATCTTTGGTATGAGTACCTTTCAAGTTGTCATACCGATCCATAGTCTAGAAAGGACCCCTTCTGGTCATCTCCAGGTTTGACCACAGGACATCCTGTACTCTTTTATAGGAGTGTTGGATTGACCAGCTGACCTAGACTGGTAAGGGAACATTTCAATAAGAAAGTGATCTGAGATTCTGATGTACAAGCATGAATCAAGTCTTTCTTTGCCAGTTTTCTCTTCCTAAGGTTTTATCAACAAGATAAAGCACCACCATGTGTCACTTCACTGGTGAAGGGAAATAATCTGTTATTCTTGTAATTTAAGAATTTCCTGTGACAAACCACAATCTTTCTAAACTTTTGAAAGAAAAAGAAATTGATTGAAATATTTCTCTAAGGCCAATCTGAAGTCTGGAGTGCCATTCTACCCAAGATATGTCATTTAGAAATGTTTGTATTTAATTTTTTTCTCAATGATATGTTAGAAGTGTATCTGGAGGCGTGGAAAGTTGATCCTGCGAGTTGTTGACTTAGTGTGTGATCATGACTTTGATGCCTTGTACTGACAGCTAAGTTTGGGATTCAAAGGTCTCTCTCAGGTGCTTCCACCCCTCAAAAACATCACGCTGACTGTCAAAATACTCCATTTGATTTCATGAGTGATTGATATAAGCAGAGACTGTTATTAGTTTGGGCATCTTTTATCCAATAAAACACTGTTTTGCCTCAGAGGTGTTGATATCTATCGCTCATGTTAAAACAGCATTAATTTTTGGGATCATTATGATTTTTGGGTGGAACAGGCATAAATCTATGCTGAGATGTAACGAAGTCAAAATGTGATATATTTGAGTACAGATACCTAGAAATAATCAGCCATCAGACTACAACCAACCGAAAAATAGATATACAGGTCTTCCAGATATCCAAGTTCTTAGTAATGACATTCAACTAGATAGTTAGGGTAGGAACTCAGAGGACAATAACCATCACCATGTTGATTGTACCAGTAGATGTCTTACATCACTATGTTGATTGTACCAGTAGATGTCTTACATCACCATGTTGATTGTACCAGTAGATGTCTTACATCACCATGTTGATTGTACCAGTAGATGTCTTACATCACCATGTTGATTGTACCAGTAGATGTCTTACATCACCATGTTGATTGTACCAGTAGATGTCTTACATCACCATGTTGATTGTACCAGTAGATGTCTTACATCACCATGTTGATTGTACCAGTAGATGTCTTACATCACCATGTTGATTGTACCAGTAGATGTCTTACATCACCATGTTGATTGTACCAGTAGATGTCTTACATCACCATGTTGATTGTACCAGTAGATGTCTTACATCACCATGTTGATTGTACCAGTAGATGTCTTACATCACCATGTTGATTGTACCAGTAGATGTCTTACATCACCATGTTGATTGTACCAGTAGATGTCTTACATCACCATGTTGATTGTACCAGTAGATGTCTTACATCACCATGTTGATTGTACCAGTAGATGTCTTACATCACCATGTTGATTGTACCAGTAGATGTCTTACATCACCATGTTGATTGTACCAGTAGATGTCTTACATCACCTAATATCCAAACAACAATGATAGAATCAAGCAAAAACTTGTTTCAAGTATAAATTAAATTATGCTTAAATTGAAAAATCATTTACTATTTACTTTTAACACATTGATTTGTGTTGTTTAGAAGAGCTGTTGTAATGATAACAAACAATTGATCCATCTGTAATTGAGCATGTTTACTTCAAATACAGGTTCGATTTTAAAACTAGAATGGCAAAATCTCCAGACTGATAAAACATTTTTGAATCATAGGCACAATCAAGTTCAAATGTTCATCAAATTAAAAGCCAAGGCAGACACGCCCTTGTAATTAGATATTGTGATAATTATGTTGATCGATATTAAAGTTTGATGTCCCCATTGTTTATCTGCGTAGGTAAACACTGTCAGTGTGCTGGGGGTGATCAAACCTCGGCCCCACACTTAATTACTTCAGTGTTGTTTGTCGTGTTGCTGTACCCAGTGTGTACCTAGGGTGACCTTAGACTATACTGTTGTCTCATTGTGTGAAGTTAGACATTGTTTTATACAGCACTTCTATTATAGACTACTTGAGTTGAACTAGAGTTTATAAGATGAGGAAGTCTTTTGTATGTGACCTTTTTCAAAATTATCAGTTTTTATGATAACCTGTATATAGTGGTCACTTATAATTACCTGTCTTGATAGACTACCTGTGAAGAGAGACCACCTGTCTTAAGATAAAACTTGTATAGACAGACCACCTGTCTTAAGGTAAAACTTGTATAGACAGACCACCGGTAAGCATTGAGAACAACTTGTAGATAGACCATCTGTCTTAGAAACTGTATGAATATCACATGTGTCTTTAGAGAGGTTACCTGTAAAGACATGGTTTTTGACGACAGATTTACTATAGCATGTCACTGTGGATATTAATGTTATTGATATAAACTATTTGGATCTGTCAGTTTTCTCTGCAAAGGTCTTAAATGTGTATATATAGTCAATATATACTATATGCTTTATACATTTGTATGTGCACTACCCCTTCAAGTGACCATTACCACCCTTCAGACTCACCATTTCTGTGGTTGACCACTGGCTACTGGTGTGATTGATGAGTGGGGTATGTACCCAGCTGGAATGGTCATCAATCATGCCCCGCCCCTGTCGAGGCGAGAGGTCAGATGTCCAGGGCAGTCAGATCCCCGCCATCTCTACCCTACCCCATTGTCCAGCATTGGTAAATTGATAACCCACTTTAATCAGGACGATTGACTGACCGTATCATTAGGCCGTGATCAAACATGTTCTTTAAACTGACTGACCTCACACAATTGGGTGGCTAGGGTGCGATGGAAACGTCAGTACTATTGGAGTTTACATGTCCCTAACGGGAGGTTATTTGAAGATTATAAATGTGCGTTTTGTGCTAATCTGAAACCATTGATTGAAATTGTTTCTTATTCAGATGAAATTTCAGAAGTCATGGCCTTTAATTATATCTAACATCTAAAATATTGCTTTTCTTGTATATTGATAGGTCAGAATTTGTGTATACAAGGTCGAAGGTCAAACTTCTTAAAATTTAAATATGTTTTGAACTTGATATCTTCAAACTCATCAACCATTTCTTGAGGAAATTAAACTGTATCTACCTGGGTGGGATTCGATGTTTAAGCTAAACTTATCTTCAAATTTATCTCATTGCATGAAAAACATCTCAATTGGAATTAAAGTGTAATTGAAATTAATTTGAAAAACAGAGTTGCATCTACACATTCTAATCAGATCTACATGCTTTCTGACTTGAATTTATCACAGAATGAATTATTTATCCTGGAAATAAGATCCCTTGTCCTAATGATGGTAATGTTTCTTGATTCAGAAATCTACCACCTCAAACATCACTGTGACATCCTATCAGCGTGTCAATCCCCTTAAAATAGTCTTAGCGGGAGGATTAACACTGGACTCCAAGCATCCTCTAGGATTCCTCACCGATCTAAAATCAAACTGTAGCTTCCAACTTAGATCAGATTAGAAACATTTCTCGTTTGTTTTTTTACTTCAGCGCTGATTTCCAGTGCCATCAAATCTGTGTAAATGAGAAAAGAAGGAAACAGCATTACACATCATGGCAATGATCCCGGTGTGATTGGCATGAAATTGGCTTTTATGAGCTCCAAACTATTGAACAAGTAGCATGAAGGCTGAAAGCAGGCTTAATCCCCAAATTAGGTGCCATAAAGTCAATTTTGACAAATATGACCTTTGGAATGAGCTGTAGAGCTAGATAAGGGCGCTGCTAGTCGCTACAGCTGTTCTCCTGATCAGGAGCAAATCTGATAGTGTAGGAGCTGTTTGGAGATATTAGCTTGGAGATTGGTTTGGAGACGGCTTTCCTTTTGATGGTCAATGGAAAATAGCTGTCATTAGAGGGCAGGTTCATGACAGGCTGTTCTACTAGTGATTAATCACCAACTGATCAAGGTCATTTACATATCAGATCGAGTGACTGTTCTTTCTTCCAAATTAGGATGACAGATTTTCGAGAACAAGGAGGATTGAAAATGCATGAATTTTTCTAATTTCTGTTAATTAGCATAATAAATTTTCAAAAGAGTGTAAAAATTGTATGAATATCAAAAGGAAATTTAAGTTAATCAACTTGAGTTATTATTATATATAACTAATTCAATAGAAGGTTGCTTTTCAATTTGGGAGTTTGTTTTCATTTATTTGTGACAAAAAAGCAAAAGGTTTAGGATATTTTTTTTTGGAAAAAAACATTTTTACATCAAAAGTCATGTTATTTCCTGTCTAATTATCCCTGTGGGTAATTTGTTATGGTGGGTAATTGGAAGTTGGTGGTTTGACGGTTGATGTCAAGCAGACAGCAGACACACCATTCTATGATCTGATACTCTTGTTTTATACACCAGATTACACAAGCTTCCAAACTTCTACTACTGATCTGTGTCCCAGAAAAGCTTGATACCAGTCAGATAAAGCATGCCTCAGCAGGAATGCCAAACACTGACAAATTACTTACAATGATTCTAACCAGTTTTTTCTGTCCTCTGATTTTTTTCTTGAGTTGAAGAGGAAAAAGAAATGGGGAAAAAAGCCAGCCTCAGTGCTGTAGAAAGTGATTACATGTTCATAGAGAACCAGCATGATTCGACAATTGTAGCAGACAGATTTTGTAATTTCCCATTATCTTAATCGTAATGTCTCAGAAAGTGGCGATAAGATTGATGGTAGAGAAAAGAGACCACTGTTGAGAATTCCAAAGAGATTTTCTGGTTCAGATATTTCTAAATAAAAGAAAAAGCCAGAAGATTTGGCTTTACCCTGCTGCGTGTAATTTGTGGTTTCAAGAGAGAGAAAATGTATGGATCCAAGACTTGGCGTGGTATTGTAGATATGAAATGACACATTTCAGGCTTTACGATTAGTTCCTGTCACGGAATCAAATTTTGACGGAGGCAGACTACCCATGGGATTAATCTTGTACTTAATTGTATACATAATATAATATAGGTCACAGTGATTCAGTTGTGTGGGATAACATCTATATGAGGTCATAAACCATGTTCTATATATACAGAAATAATTGAGATGCATTATGTTTCATATCCCTAGAGCATGATGTGTAATGAAAATTAATGTTCACCTGGAAAGAAATAAGAAATTGATTTTAGCAAAACCCACATTGTAGTGCTAGGCAGTTGCCTTGGGCTAGAGAAGGCCAGTGTTGTTGTGAAAACAGAGTCTGGAAGCAAGATCCAGAAAGTAAGGAACAATGTGATAATAGGAAACTAATTGGTCCTATAACGGCTAGCCACCGATCAGATGTACAATATTACAGAAAGCATGGCTAATGTTAACTAGTTAAAATAGATGAGAATGAAATACATTCGCAGGAAATTAAATTAACTAGTTCTCCTTGTGAATTCTACTAGATGTTGAATGGCAGAAACAAAAACTGTACAATTATCTAAGAAATATTGTTGTTGTTACATTATTCAATTACCCTTCGGTCAAAAAAACAGTGTAGACTGCAGCATGAACAAAACATGTCCTGTATCATCTTTCATTGGAGACAGTGAATGACGTTAATGGTTATTCTGTAGCTGTTGAATGAGCAAATAAATCAGTAATGGAATCGCAGGGTTCTATAGCCACTGAAAAATAACGGCAAATAGGTTTGATTGTTTGGTTGAAGGGGAAATGTTATGATTGGCCAAGCACTTGATGTAAAGAACGGATCTACCAATATATCGCGTGAAAGCGAAACTCCAACAGTCCTGCTGGCTGTATTGTATGAGAAAGCACTTGTACTATTGTCGTATGTGATGTAATGTTTTGGCTTGAGGCAATTAACCCAGTAATTATCAGAAATTTTGCAATTATTAAAAAAAAAAGTAATTTCGCTTGGGTGTTAGATATCAAAGGGTAGAAATGTTGTGTTTCATCCTCGTTTCCTCTCCCCATTAAAGCTATCTTGATCCTAAAGTGACGGTATTCATCTCTCAATGAGTGCACTGGATATATGGAACACTGATAATTGGTCAATGTTATATGAATAGATGGCAAATTTGATTAAAATAAAATTCCATTCAATTTCCCATGTACACAGACTATAATTACCTTTACTATGAAATGACTGTATCCAATAAAAATAGTCAAATTACTAGTGCATTTAATTAGGAAGCAATCAAACTAAAAAAATGTTGAAATCCCTTGTGAAATTAAATTTGTTTTTATACTTAATTGATGAAATTTGACATGATATTGTGCACAAATGTTTCTGTTTGAAACTGGTTTGTTTTCAATAGGGAAAAATTATACAACTTTTATGAATACTGACAAATGACCATTAGCTGAGAATGTATGTAAGATAGATTACAAAAATCTGAAGGATTAGAAATATAAATCTCCAACCTATGCTGTAAATGAACACCATCAAATCATAAGACTCATGTGTAACTGCTGTCAAACTAATGGGAAAAAAATGGAAGATTAAATTTTGGTTGAAAATCCCAGGACTGGGTATTGTTCTTGAATTAAAGAGAATGATTTGTGAGACAATACGTCCCTGTCATTTCAGCTGTGCAGCTGACTACATATACTCATTGATCTTCGATATAGTATTAAGGCAACTGGCGGAATATAACTTTCGCATCTCCAGCCTCTAGAGAGTTCCTATCCATATATCACCAATGATGACTAACTCTGATGTTAGTGAGATTTGCTTACTAAATGATCATCAGTGTCCACACAGGCCAATATCAATAACTGTGAGTGATGACTGCTCTTCGTTGGGAAAGAAATAAGCTCAATTTACACGGCCATCGCGACACCCTAGTCGGTCATTGTGGCAATACTGCGATGTTGATAAACAGACTAAGTGTTACATGAATACTTTAGTTCCTTACTCTATACAACAATAACTAGATTTATCACAAAGGGGGTTCCTTTATAGGCAATGAGAAAAAACAATTTCTTCAGGAATGATTACTAAGAAAATGATGTACGTAGTGGTTTGTTAGATTTCCTGTTTTGGACAAACGATGGCCGTCAACATCCTGGTTTTATTGGAATCCAGGTACTAGGCTTCTCAGACTGGCCATTACACAGATCAATAGTCCTAATTCAATTACAGCAGACTGTCACTAAACAACACTGTTTTAAACTTTACTATAAATAACCTTTAAATGCTTCAAATACAATCAATAACAGCTTTAAAATGGAAAAAGAATGGGACAGAATAGCAGTGTAAAATTTGACATGCAAAAATTTCAAATCATAGATCTAAACTGTTTAATTTGTTAAGTCTATTGTCCTGAATTATTTGTTTAAATTATCTTGTTACCAGATTAATTAGTTGTTGTCTGATATTGGCTGGAAATCTTTGCGACATGTTTGGGAAATTGTCACTTTTTTTCTTGGCAGTACTAGTCAGATCATGTTGAATCTCATGGGCCTCAGCGGGAACACCGACGTCCTGTTTGTCTACGGCTTTTCATAGTTTGTCTGCAAAAAGCAATATTGTGAAATTGTAGTAAGAGGGTATAAACTTGAGAGTGTGGGACATGGAACTAGACATGCCACCCTGATTAACATTCCTGGGTATGTGAGATCAGAGGCACACAAACATCACTGGAATCAAATCGGCCAAAGCTTGTGGGTGCCTTAATGATGGGAACCTCCCAACACCTGGTCACAACAGTCAATTAACAGGCGACACCTGGGGGACGACGGATTACCCAAAACGTTCTATCTGGGTTTTTTGGTCAAGTTTGAATGTTGGAATTATTGATTTACGAATTTGAACCTGTCAGTCTTGTTTATTGATTGACATGTTATGTATAAGGAAATGTGGTCGTGAAAACAGGCGAGTAATGAATGGATAGTGGAATAGAAATTGAGTCAATATTCCAAAAGGCTATCACAAAGATTTTTACAAAGTTTTGCCATTTACGTGATATGTACTGATATTTGTAAAAACAATCTGTAAAAAGAGAACTGGTAAATCAAACTCATTTTTTGAAAATTGTTATCATTAAAGATTGAATTTCCAGTGTTAAAAAAAATCCTTATCTTAGAGAATTTCATACCAGTGGTTTTAATTTGTTTTTTATTTATTTTGGAAAAAATAGAATCATTTCTCAATATGTTGAATGTTTCAGATTTATAGTGAGGTTTTAATGTCTGTGGAATTGGTGATGAATTAACCTCTGTTGGGCTATCTGGCATGTTTTCATTACTTGTACATTGACACAGGAGCATGTGTACAGACAGGTCTGACATGTACGTAGACAATTTTTGAGATGTAATATTGGAGTTCTGAATGTTATTGATGGATATAAAAAGTCAAAAGTAATGGGCCATGCTAATTTGGTCAGATAGAATCACTTTAATACATCAACATGAAAAGAAGAAACACTGGGGGGTCAGATGAGCTGTTCAATCAAGTGGATTGGTTACATTTCTATGGCTATCACGAGAGTCATGTGGCCACAATAAAAAATGCTCTGGACAGTGGCCATAGCATGGACTGGACCTGCATCACCAAGGTGAATGCCTGTCGGAGTCCAGACTCTGCAGCAGCTGATGCCAGCTTCTTCGCTCTCTCACCTCGCTTTGACACCCGTCCTGTCATCACGATGACATTGTGATGACATTGCGTTCTCCAAGTAAATGCATGTGCCTGTGTTTGCGTGGAGTCACCATGACAACTGATCCACCATTTGTAGACCGAAGATAAATGAACTCTGAGGGCAGGAAGGAAGTTCTGCATCTCAAAGGGGGTCACGGAAAGTGCAGATTCCAATTACATTCCCTCGGTGGTCCACCAGTATCAACAATTTGTTACACGGTGTAAATTGAAAGCTGCAGAATGAGATAAAAGGTTATTAGGAATCACATATCCACACTCATCTGTTGTGAAGACCCACTAATTACTCTGGAAAGAGGATTAGGGACTCGGATCCCCCACACGTGGATCGGCCAATTACCAGGGAACAACTGACATGGATAACGATACAAGCCCTTATAGGAGGTCACATGTTTTGTGGTTTTGTGGGGACTCTGCGACTGTTAGGTGACTTTATTGGTTATTATAATTGTCCAAGAAACAAAAAGCCGCAGATTGTTGAACCTAGCAAAGCTGATGACACCACTGGTCGTCCTGTAGGCTTGGGTAAAGACATCAGAAGCACACTAAAAGGTATTAGGGCAGTAAAGATAACTCTTATGTTGTGTAATCTCCAGGGAAGGTCTACACATCACAGCACATTAACTATATACAAACTTGGCGCCAGAGACATGAGATGGTCCTGACGGATACACCTCTCGCTGGTCATCAGCTAGCTGTTGGGCAAGTATCAGAGTGTTCTCCGAATATGAGGCAAAAGACCACATTTATATGGCATTACTAGAACCAAGAATCCATGTCAATAGTCTATTTATCTAACTTGAGGTAAAACAAAAAGAAAGCAACGGCAGAAAAGAATCAATTTAGAAACTACACACTATGCATATTCAAACAACACCTTTTTATTATTTTTTGACAAGGTAACCAGAAACAAATTATCAAGTTGAAAGGATTAAATTCTATTAAATACCAAAATATTACCCGTATGATGCTATAGGCTAGTGTTTGGTGCATTTGTTCTCAATCAAGGATATTTTTAATCAATATTTCAAGTTATGGAAATGTCTTGAGGGTATGTTTCTGTGTTGCTGATTTTTTTTTCTATCTATTATCTTATGACCCAATACATCCTAAACTTCAGGAATGTTATCACCGATCAAAGATACATCATCTGTTATGATTTTAAGTGATGAAAATTAAATGTCATTTACAAAGATAATATCCTTTTTGTTACAAACATAGATAACATTATAAATTATTAAATAAATACAGGGTTACATAGCAACTAAATAAAGGCAAGGGTTAGCCTGGTAACATTGGGGTCAACCATTGTGGTGGGGTGCCGCTTTGTATAGGTAACACCAGCCACCCAGTTAATCTGAAGGACATGTGTGTAGCCAACCTCTGGTGTAATAAATCACGCTGAAGAGTGGCCGACCAGGGGAGATAATTGGTCTAAGGTCATCCATCACGTTGACCCTACAAAGTAGTTGTAGGGGTGATATGAGGTCATCTATCACATTGACCTTACAAAACGGCTGTAGAGGTGGTCTGGTCGCTGTTCTGTTTACACCTCCTGTGTGAGACGGCAGATTTCAATGAAGAGACCTTGCTATCCATCCTTACAGTGGAGCATCATTAAACCATGCAGACACAGCTAGCCTGGTTGTGGCGAACCCACAATCAAGCCAGTATTTTAGGGGGTAGGTTTACAAAATTCTAAGTAAATCAAGTTACTGTGACAGAAGCTAAGGTGGCTGGACTATTGAGTCTCCTCTGCAGGCACCCAAAATAATTGATAACTAGGTTTCCTTTGTAAAATACAAAAACAATATATACAATCAAATTGTGTCAGAATCTAAGGAACCACAAAAACATTGCAGGAAACAGGATGTACATGTATTTGCTTTATAAGTTAAAATTTATGGAAATGAGCTTTCTGTGGACCAGATAATATATCATACAAATTTTGTACATTGTAACATAAGCCCTTAGTTGAGAGGACAGAAATCACACAGCCACAGCTTCCCCTAGTTGAGAGGACAGAAATCACACAGCCACAGCTTCCCCGAGTTGAGAGGACAGAAATCACACAGCCACAGCTTCCCCGAGTTGCGCTGGGTTGACCTCGTTAACATCTGTATTTTCTATTTCAGATGTTTGTTGAGCGGCTGATTGGAAAAAAAATAGATTAATACCTAACAAAACATACTCTCAGGTGTATTCAAATGTTCGAAGGGAGCAGTTTTGTCTGAATGAAGACTTTTAATGAATACTTTCAGAAATAATGATCAGAAAATTTTTCTAATAATTAGATAAACTTGAAATGGTGTTCCATTTCAAGCCAAATTAATCACTATCGCCAGGAATGTAAGCTCATTTTCAGTTATTGCATACTGACTCGTAGTCATACAGACTTATTAAAATGTCACTGTAGATATGTACAATGTTGTCGAGTAAATAATTAGATATCGGAGAGTTGTGATTATGACTTCTCTGTACATGTACAGCGGTATTCCTGAGAACAATATATACTTACATGGTAGAAAACCTTTGTTATAAGTGTTGAGTTGGCATGTGATAAATGTGAGGTATATAGACATGTGGCTGTTTCCTATGTTTATGTTGATATGGATACATATTGCACGAGTTAAGTGATGTCTCTATCACCATCAATTTTCTGCAGAGAAGACTAGATTCATCACTGACTTATCATAGTAGCCATTAGTCAACACTTGCCACAGAATTGTACATAGGGTACTCCAATCAATGTTATCATTACATAGAATTTTCCATCAGCGAAAATTGCTGAAAGTGGTTACATTAAATAGGGGTAGAAATATGGTTATACATTTGGAACATGCTCCCTTCTATCACAATAAGGAACTCTGCAGGGCTTCCACTATTAAATCACCCAATTTCACTTTCAAGTACCATTCAAAGTTGTTCTGTGTAATTCTATTTATCCGCAGTGTAGACATTGAAGTTGGAGGGGGTTTGCCTGGGACACAGAGTTTAACAGAGTTGAACAGGTTCATTTCTCTCCCATTACACACCACTCAGTTTTATCCACACTTCTCTTGTTATCTTGATTTTGATTGGTTAATTTAATTACTCCATCCCCACCTTAAACGTTATATTGAATTGATTAGCTACTACTTTCAACACTTCTCTTGTTATCTGTTTTTTTGATTGGATTGATTTCAGGTTAATTATTTGCACATTATGATGCAGCATATTAAATTTCATCATATTAATTAGATGTTAGTGTGGAATTAGTTAGCACAAAGCTGTGTTATTTATCTGTTTAAATAGAAACTAAATAGATTTGTTTTGATTAAATAGGTGTATAAACCACCTCTAATAATTAACCCCACAAAGTGCAATCTGAATCTTAAAAGGATAAGTCTGTGGTGCTACGGATGGATGGACATGACAAAGAACTAAAGGTCATGCCAGTATCTCAAGGTCAAAAGGCAAAGGTCAAATGTGGTCAGAAGTGGGGTTAGATTTACTACAGTTCTGCTGTCTATCTTGCGGTTTGATGTTATCTGGTACAAAATTGTTGGGTTTCTGTGACAACTATTTCACGGTTGGCTGATGCCTAAGTAGGGATGAATTCACCCCAATTTTACTGCCATCAAACTTGATAATCCTTAAAGCTTCTGCACATAAACGTTATAAACTTAAGTGAATATTTTTGAGGGTGAAAAAATTCTCCTGATCAGACCTTAGCTGTAACTGTAAACTTGTGTTGCCATTCATGAAACTGTCTTGTATTGTTTAATTGTGTTAGTTAGTAGCAGCCTAATCTCATGTGTTTCAGTGCGTGTGTTTGGGTCATTGTATGAGATAAACAGAGGCATCTTTTATCTTTCCTCAAATACACATCTCTATTTGTGTGGCGTGTATCATCTTTTGTACATTAAACCTGCCGTGAATGTACTAGAGTAGACAGGCAGCTGATGCTGGAGTATTAAATTAACACTCATCATTGTCGGGCAAATATAGTGAGAAAAAATGATTCAAAATGCTACCATTTGTCACTGGGAAAAAAACTCAAATGTATTTTGTAGTGTTACAATGAATTTGAACCCTGACAGTTATTTGTCTGATGTTAGGTTCAAACAAGTCCATATTCCATTAATTAACAATGAAAGTTTTTATGATTTTTCTTCTCTTGAAAGAATTTGATCCATTTTCTTTGTTGGGTTAAAATGTTGTCATGGCTACAATAGCATGCCCATTGGTAGTTTTGAGTTTCTCTTTGTTTTGGAAGGAGTGTCTGTCATTGTTCCTGTCAGAATGTTGACTTGTAAAATAAACGAATGACGCTTATGGTGATGTGGTGGAAGGAAGGAGATTTTGGTGTGGGGAAGTTAAAGGTGGAAGTGGGGTAGATGTTAGGGGTAAGGGGTTAGAGGGTGGGGTGAGGGGTAGTTGGGTAGATGGTAGGAAGGGGGAAGAGGGAGGGGTAAGGGGTAGTAGGGTAGATGGTAGGAAGGTTAAATGGGTAGAGGGAGGGGGTTAGGTGGTAGTGGGGTAGATTGTAGGGAGGGAGTTAGGGGATAGTAGGGTAAATACTTGTAGTATGAAGGATTAGGGGTAGAAGAAGGGGAGGGGTTAGGTAGCAGTGAGGGAGATAGTACGAAGGGTAGAGGGAAGGGTTAGGTGGTAGTGAGGGAGATAGTACTAAGAGTAGAGGGAAGGGTTAGGTGGCAGTGAGGGAGATAGTAAGAAGGGTAGAGGGAAGGGTTAGATGGCAGTGAAGGAGATAGTACGAAGGGTAGAGGGAAGGGCTAGATGGCAGTGAAGGAGATAGTACGAAGGGTAGAGGGAAGGGGTAGATGGCAGTGAAGGAGATAGTATGAAGAGGAGAGGGAAGGGTTAGGTGGCAGTGAAGGAGATAGTACGAAGGGTAGAGGGAAGAGTTAGGTGGTAGTGAAGGAGATAGTATGTAGGGTAGAGAGAAGGATTAGGTGGCAGTGAGGGAGATAGTATGTAGGGTAGAGAGAAGGATTAGGTGGCAGTGATGGAGATAGTACTAAGGGGAGAGGGAAGGGTTAGGTGGCAGTGAGGGAGATAGGACGAAGGGTAGAGGGAAGGGTTAGATGGCAGTGAAGGAGATAGTATGTAGGGTAGAGGGAAGGATTATGTGGCAGTGAAGGAGATAGTACTAAGGGTAGAGGGAAGGGTTAGGTGGCAGTGAGGGAGATAGAACGAAGGGTAGAGGGAAGGGTTAGGTGGTAGTGAAGGAGATAGTATGTAGGGTAGAGGGAAGGATTATGTGGCAGTGAAGGAGATAGTACTAAGGGCAGAGGGAAGGGTTAGGTGGCAGTGAGGGAGATAGTAAGAAGGGTAGAGGGAAGGGTTAGATGGCAGTGAAGGAGATAGTATGAAGGGTAGAGGGAAGGGTTAGGTGGCAGTGAGGAAGAATGTATGAAGGGTAGAGGGAAGGGTTAGGTGGTAGAAGGGTAGAGGGTAGGAAGGGTTGTGGGGTAGAGGAGGGAGGGGGTTAGGGAAAAGAGGAGGGAGGAAGGGGGTTAGGTTGCAGAAGGTAGGGTATAGGGACAGGGGAAGGGAGAGAGTGACCTCATTTGGTGTTGATAGGACACAGGAAGGCAGTTTACATATTAAGGGATAAGTAAGGAGTGAATTGTAAAAGGGAGGAAATAGGGAAGAAGTGGATCAGTCAACAACAGGGACGAAAGGCAACAATATTATGTCTGTAGACTCACCAGTGCAAGGTGGGGTCATGCATTGTTGGGGTAGGTCAATCAGAGCAGTCCAGTTTGACCAGCAGAAGATATCCATTTTACAAAGTAAGCCTTGCAAAGGTCAGGCATTGGTCAGTGGTCAAGTGAACAGGGTGCAGACAGAAAACATGAAAAGCTACTGTACCAGAATCTGCTGTTATTGATCACCTTTCCATTCTTCCCTCACTGAACCCAATTTGACATTGTTGTTGTTGTATCTTAGAGGTCTCTGAAAACTCCCTCAACATCACTGAGCTGTAGCTACTGAAATGCATTTGTCTCTTTTCACATTTTGTATCAATTTTCACAGTGACATTAATACATCTGTAGATGAAAGTCATTACTTTGGTTTGATGTTCTCAAGGGAGATAACCTGTAGAAAGGTACTGGGATAAGCACTTTACCAAAATCTCCAAAACCCAACAAGAAATCTCTGAGGAGGGTTGATCAAATTAGTTATATTCATGTGATGGGCGTGTGTCAATGTATTTTCAAGATGAGATGAATCGCTGATATGATTATCCACTTAGAGGCGATATGTGGTTTGTTTGCGGACTAGGTTTTAAATGCTTCCCATGACCAGCATGGTTTATTGAAAATGCAAGTGTTTTCAGACCATTTATTACTATCCCCAGATATTGGAGATAGGGGTGCGAGTCTTCGTCATTCGAACCTTGTTCACATGAGGGGGTTGTTTCTGGGTTACTGTTGTTTAATTTCATCATTTCACGTTTTATACAGATATCATACACTTGGGTTTAGACTGTAATAGTGGAGAAAATATAACGGCTGTGTAAATTTTACTGCCCGTAAGATGCAGGCGTAAGAAACTAGCTGGAGTGTAAGAACATGGTAAATAAATTACCAATTTCCTTTTTTTGGGTCGCTAGATGAAAGATTTATACTGGTAAGTTAGATGTTTAATAATGCTTGAAAGATCTTCTTTTTTTTTTTGCCCACCGAGATTGTAAGGGACACTAAACTGACAGAAAGCATGGCTATTTTTTTGTCACACTTGATTGGTTTATATTTTCAATACGATATTACCACCTAATGATAGTGAAAGGGCTTTCTTATGTTAGCTTTAAATGACTCATGTTAGTGCTGGTTTATCATATAAAGATGGTTTTCTTTTCCGTTTCTCTTGATAAATATCTTGAGTTTTATGTATTTCTTCCATCAGCAAATCTTCAGTGTCTGCTGGTGTGCACTTTGCTGGATGCAGTGATCGTGTATCAATCTGCAGATGTTTACATGTAGGCAGTGCTGAAGGGGCCGCCACATCTATCCTTAAGGCATCTTTCTGTCTGATTATGAAAGAAGAAAAATTTAGAAATCATGGAAGTGAAATTGTATACCACAGATTACCTTTGCTATCCCCGACCCATAGATACTGTCTGATCATCAGTGCTTCGCTTATAATTTTCTTCTTTAAAGTGAATAATGAAATATAAAAATATGAGATAGTGCAATACAGTATTTCATATCTGTAAGTAGGTATCAGCATGGAGACGTCAAATTTCTTCGCTTTCAAACTTACAAATATTTAAATTATATTCTTGAGTGGTTATCAACCATAACAGATTTGCGTGTTTCTCCTGAAGTGTTGGTTTTATCTTAGGCTCTTCAAGATAATTTTTTTTAAATTTAATGTAGAAATTTATTGGTCATTCCTTTAAATTTCATCTTGCCATCCTCAGCATTGTTTACATCTTTATGATAGACCATCTCCAGAATTTGCAGCGATCAGTTTCTCTTTATCAGGGTCTGTCCATTACATAATCTTTCAAATACACTTAGGCAACTCGAACCACAAAGAAAAAGATAGATCCCCATTGTTCTGCATGCTACTTTTTAGATTAAGGTCAGTTTCTTCACAGAAATCATGATCTATTTGATTGAATTAAAAGTATATATATATATAGATAATTTCACCTGTGTTATATTTCAAAAGAACACATTAGATTTTTGCAATATTCCATGATAGTGTTCTTTTCCCCCCTTCAATTTCAGGTGAAAATGAATAAAAACAAATTTCATTTAACTCGTGATTTAATGTTCTACATATGTTATATTTTCCAGGGTTAGGAAAAACAGCAGAAGTTGAGCTCAGAAAACCAAAGCCTAGCGAAGTGGCCTTGGGTTCAGAACTATCCCTAAAATGTATTGTCTCTGGAAATCCAGAACCTACCTACCTGTGGTACCACAACAATTTCAGGTGAGTTAGATTACAAAAATAAAGGTCCACATTGCATGGTTCTGTTGTACTATGATGATGTGGTATTACACAGATATTGATAGCTACAGTTCTAATACACTACTCCGTCACTGATGGTGTACTCAAATGGAAGTTACAGTACATGTAGTAGTACTGGTTAAGTTACCAAACTAGATGGGTACTAAATATCAATGTCTACCACACAGGTACAAACACAACTAATTTAGTGGTTTTAAAAATTCCAGGTGGGTAACCACGTTTATCTGTATATACCTATTGCATCACAATTCAGGTAGGTAACTGGGGGGTTGGAAAATATTGTTTACCTGTGTTATTGTGTTTTAAGTAGGAAATAAAGGGTAGACTGTCGTTTACCTGAAATCACTACGATTGGATCAGTAGTACGATAGAGGTATTGTATTTAGATATCTGTCAAGGGGGAGTGATCATTAAATGTGACTTGTTCCATTACATTAAAATGTCACTTTCTCATCAAATCATCCTTTTTGAGGGGTCACCTGTGGTCAGAATTCAGCTTCTGCTTTAGTAGTTACTTCAGGTAATGCTGATCTGATTTCATAAACGATATTAATTCTTCAAAAGAAAATTCTGTTCATTACATTTTGAGATGACTTACTTGTTACTTGTTTGGCAAAATTAATTGTCAATGTTGTTTCCAACGGTGTTGTGTTGGTCTGTTTACCAAAGACCTTTCGATACTGGTGATGTTCTAATATATTAAGTAGCGTGATTTTCAAAGACAAAGATTGCGACGTCTTTCTGCTACAGAGCCTGTGAAAACAATGACCAACTATACCCCAACCAATCAGATTGCTCTAAAGCGGTTGATCTATATTTAGGATTGCCTAACACTACATATCATATTACATCTTTACCTTACGCTATATATGATCACATCGTTACCTAATAAACATAAAATTATTAGTTTATATAAATAGTTCTACAAGTTCTATACAGTGTACTCCCTAAATAATTCTTTAAAATTATGATTTGTAGTCTGTATAAAATAATTTGTTCATTTAAACCTGGCTTATTTACGTAAGCCTTAATTTAGTCTTAATCAGTGACTACACCTATATATACAAAGGGGGTGAGCTACACCTACATATACAAAGGGGTGAGCTACACCTACGTATACAAAGGGGGGAGCTACACCTACGTATACAAAGGGGGAGCTACACCTACATATACAAATGGGGGAGCTGCACCTACATATACAAGGGGGGGTGGGGCTAAACCTATATATACAAAGGGGGAGCTACACCTACATATACAAAGGGGGAGCTACACCTACGTATACAAAGGGGGGAGCTACACCTACGTATACAAAGGGGGAGCTACACCTACATATACAAATGGGGGAGCTGCACCTACATATACAAGGGGGGGTGGGGCTAAACCTATATATACAAAGGGGGAGCTACACCTACATATACAAAGGGGGAGCTACACCTACGTATACAAAGGGGGAGCTACACCTACGTATACAATGGGGGGAGCTACACCTACATATACAAAGGGGGAGCTAAACCTACGTATACAAAGGGGGAGCTACACCTACATAAACAATGGGGGGAGCTACACCTACATATACAAAGGGGGAGCTAAACCTACGTATACAAAGGGGGAGCTACACCTACGTAAACAAGGGAGGGCGGGGCTAAACCTACGTATACAAAGAGGGGAGCTACACCTACGTATACATAGGGGGAGCTACACCTACATATACAATGGGGGGAGATACACCTACATATACAATGGGGGGAGTTACACCTACATATACAATGGGGGGAGATACACCTACATATACAATGGGGGGAGATACACCTACATATACAATGGGGGGAGATACACCTACATATACAATGGGGGGAGTTACACCTACATATACAATGGGGGGAGATACACCTACATATACAATGGGGGGAGTTACACCTACGTATACAATGGGGGGAGCTACACCTACATATACAAAGGGGGAGCTACACCTACGTATACAAAGGGGGAGCTACACCTACGTATACAAGGGGGGCGGGGCTAAACCTATATATACAAAGGGGGAGCTAAACCTATATATACAAAGGGGGAGCTAAACCTACGTATACAAAGGGGGGAGATACACCTACATATACAAGGGGGGGCGGGGGCTAAGCCTACGTATACAAAGGGGGGAGATACACCTACATATACAAGGGGGGGGCTACACCTACTTATACAAGGGGGCAAAGGGGGAGCTACACCTATGTATACAAAGAGGGGAGCTACACCTATGTATACAAAGTGGGAGCTACTCCTACATATACAAATTGGGGAGTTACACCTACGTATACAATGGGGGGAGCTACACCTACGTATACATGGGGGGGGTTACACCTACGTATACAAAGGGGGAGCTGCACCTACGTATACAAGGGGGGCGGGGCTAACCCTATATATACAAAGGGGGAGCTAAAACTACGTATACAAAGGGGGAGCTACCCCCACGTATACAAGGGGGGCGGGGCTAACCCTATATATACAAAGGGGGAGCTAAAACTACGTATACAAAGGGGGAGCTACAGCTACATATACAAGGGGGGGCGGGGGCTAAACCTACACCTATGTATACAAAGGGGGAGCTACACCTATGTATACAAAGTGGGAGCTACTCCTACATATACAAATTGGGGAGTTACACCTACGTATACAAATGGGGGAGCTGCACCTACATATACAAGGGGGGGTGGGGCTAAACCTATATATACAAAGGGGGAGCAAACCCTACGTATACAAAGGGGGAGCTACAGCTACATATACAAGGGGGGGCGGGGGCTAAGCCTACGTATACAAAGGGGGGAGATACACCTACATATACAAGGGGGGAGCTACACCTACATAAACAATGGGGGGAGTTACACCTACGGATACAAAGGGGGAGCTACACCTATGTATACAAAGAGGGGAGCTACACCTATGTATACAAAGGGGGAGCTACACCTATGTATACAAAGAGGGGAGCTACACCTATGTATACAAAGAGGGGAGCTACACCTATGTATACAAAGGGGGGGGAGCTACACCTATGTATACAAAGGGGGGATCTACACCTATGTATACAAATGGGGGGGTTACACCTACGTATACAAAGGGGGGAGATACACCTACATATACAAGGGGGGAGCTACACCTACGTATACATGGGGGGGGTTACACCTACGTATACAAAGGGGGGGGGAGCTACTCCTATGTATACAAAGTGGGAGCTACTCCTACATATACAAATTGGGGAGTTACACCTACGTATACAAAGTGGGAGCTACCCCTACATATACAAAACTGGGAGATATTCCTATGTATACAAAGTGGGAGCTACACCTATGTATACAAAGAGGGGAGCTACACCTATGTATACAAAGGGGGGGGGGAGCTCCACCTATGTATGCAAAGGGGGAGCTACACCTACGTATACAATGGGGGTAGTTACACCTACGTATACAAAGGGGGGAGTTACACCTACGTATACAATGGGGGGAGTTACACCTACGTATACAAAGGGGGAGCTACACCTACATATACAAGGGGGGGCGGGGGCTAAACCTACGTATACAAAGGGGGGAGATACACCTACATATACAAGGGGGGAGCTACACCTACTTATACAAGGGGGGGGGGGCGGGGGCTAAACCTACGTATACAAAACGGGGAGCTACACCTACGTATACAATGGGGGGAGTTACACCTACGTATACAAAGGGGGGAGTAACACCTACATATGCAAAGGGGGGAGATACACCTACATATACAAGGGGGGGAGAAGGACAACTCTTGGTGGTACCAGTCGCTCCAAAAATGCTAAGTCTTATGTCGGCAGCGATTGGTTGAATTGGTTTGGATGGCCAACATCTGTAGTGAAGTGGTCTGTAGAACAATCTCAATCTCTCTCGCCCATTACTTGACGTAAAGATGTGATGCCATCTCCACAGGCTCGAAGTCTAGATATACACCTCTTTGCAATCTTCAACCCACTACCTAGAAAAGCGTAGTTCTCCTCAAATTGTGCATTATCGAAAACTGCCTTAACCAGCCCCCAAACAAAAAGCAGATGATATAACTCTTAAACATGTGTGACCGGGGCATTGGTAATGGTCATAAAAACGCGGCAGAATGGCCCAAACTTGCCATGGGAACTCAGAATCATGGCTCCCATCTAGGCTACACATTTCATCAAATATTTAAATTGTTCAACTTTTTAAGAGTTGGTAAAGTACATAGAGTGCAGTGGTAGGTGTCAAGATTTTAATTTTATTTTCTATATAAATTCAAGATAGTTTCATTACTCGTTGAACTTCAATGTTTAAAGTTTGTAAGAAAAGGTTGGCAGAACAGGCACCTCCTAAAAGTAATGTAAAAAAATATATAGACATCATAGTCCTTGCAGAAAATCATAAATCGTAATTAGATAGGAAAATCCTAATTTGTAAATTAGATATTTGAGCAATTTTATAATAAGAGGCTTAAGAATCCATGGCAATCAAAAATGTCAGATTCCTATGAGATCTCTATGGTTCCCGCAAGGTCAAAGACAAATTTGCTGGAAACAGCATGGTGAGGGGTGAGATTCATGAGGAGATGGCAAGCTGATATGTTGGATACATCAGGAAGTCCATTTACTTAGAGCAGATAACAACAGAGACCTGTCCGACCATTTCTGACATATGGTCACTTCTGATAATGGGGAGGGCTTGCCATTATCTGATCTGACCAGCTATACCTCTTCTGGCCTTCATTGGAACACATTCACCTGGATGTAGTCTTCTCAATGTTATACCGAATCATTTCAATTCCTGATCATGCCAGCTTGGCTCTCCAGGTCTTATTATGGATCAGAGGAGCCATTCCACAGTTTAAACTAGTCAATTGAATCCTTGCCATTAGTTGACCACACCAGTCTGGCCATTTTAACAGTCAAATGTTAGAGACCTGGCTGTTTATAGCTACTATCTATTATTAAAGATTGGATCTGGTTTTGCCAATCTAGCCTGCTAATGGCAAATGTCATAGGGTAATTATCTCAAGGTCATTATCTGATCTATATGTGGCAGGTTATGATTTGTGGCTGTATACATATGTTGATGCACACAGATTTGCACCAAGATTAATCTCCCTTTACCAGCACTCCCAGAATGGTAACAGAACCATTTCCCCTTGGTAGAAGATTAAGGCACCCTTTTCTGTGAGAGAGGTTAGATTAAGTACCCATTATTTAGTTACACCTGCAACCCTAACATCCGTTAACGCATGTCAGATGCATCCAATCATATTAGCAAAAAATAACCGATAGCCAATTAAAAGCCCTCAGCCTGTAACTGAGAATTTCAAATTGGTGAATGTTAGTTAGTTTATAGGCGTCCATAATAGCCCCCGTAGTTGTGTATATGTAATCTGTGAGTTCAAGCTCCTATCCCTGTAAGATAAACGATTGTGGATAACACGATTTGTTTTCTTTTTTTAGTGTGGACCGTTATTCACCTGGCTATCTTTAATGGTTTTGTAACATTTTTCAAATACACTTTTTCTGAAGGCGAAGTTTCTCTTGGTGTTAAAGGGGTTGTACTGTTACTAAATTTGATATGTCATCATTCTCAAAATGAAACCTTTGTTTTTTTCTCTCTGGAAGTTCAAGAGCACTCTATGAAGATGTAAAAAGGAATTAAAAAGTCATTTATTACACAAGTTACTTGCCGAAGAAATCCTCTTTAGGTGGATACTTTTGATAACTTTGTTGTGTAGGCAAATTATGAAATGCTGGTATCATAGTGTTTCAAAAACATCGCACATCATAATAAAAGTATTTCAAGGGTCCCGATTTCATGTAAAATACTATATAAGTAAGGTTATCAGCAAAGGAATCTGTTTCAACTTATGTGTTTTTTTCAAAACCTAACACTCGTAAAACAGGATTGAAGCTATGAGCTGAAAGCATCCCAAGATGTTATTCGTATCTGACAGTTTGGTGCAGAAAATTAATTTTGTGTATCTTGTACATAATTCACTGGGATTATCCTACTTGACAAGGAGGAAGCGAGATGTTTTTATCATCTACAGGATTGCATTTTGGCACGTTAATGCTTTTTCTGAGTATGCATATAGGCACACTGAACATTCTAACACCAGAAATGTCGGTACGAATTCTGAGGAACACCACAACCCGATACCAGCCTGTAGGTAGTCATTACCAATGACAATCACACGTTCACTAACACACCAGATTCTGTTAGGTTCATATGCCATTTATCCTGGTTTTAAAGTGTAAACTTATATGAAAAACAGTTCCATGCACTTGCTGAAAATTGTTAAACTTTAAGGTTATTTCAAGGACTTGGGATGGCATCCTACTTACGGAGGTAAAAATGTCAGCTACTCGAGGCTCTGAATGGCCCTTTCTGTAGCACCATTTATATCTACATCAGAACCGTTCTACAGCATCCTTAGAGAACAATATTTCAAGAGAGCCTCTTGCTGTAAGAAGCAGCAAGTATATATGTATTAAGTTTGGCAGTTTAAAAACAAAGGATCCCTTTACAAATGATTGTTTTTAGGCTAATGGGAGCATTATTCAGGGAGTAATGAGCCGTTTATTTAACCTTGCCAGGAAAATTAAGCGATTATCAGAAAAAGTCATGTAAAACCTGTACAATAAACTCTCCCCGAATCAATCTGTCTTCCTGTTTGATGTATTTTCGTGATCATGGCAGAACCCAACACATGTTTTAGGATATTTAAACCAATTATAAATCATGCTTTAAAATATCTTACAAACCATACATAAAATCACATCACAAGTGTAAACAGTATGAACATGGGCAAATTACCTAAAATGAGGAAAAGGAAAAACGAGTCAAAATATGTATATTCCCAAATATTTTCTTCTTTTTTTTTGGGAAAAAACCCCGTCCAATTCATGTATGAATTAATGTTTATTTGATATTTAAGTCAGACAGCTTTATAAAAATGGAATATATTTCTGCAGAAAGAGAAACTTGTATGTATTATGTAATAGCCACAAAACTCATCAATTCAGGAATTACATAAGTATAGAAACAACAGGGGCTCGAATTCTTCCCGACGGCTTTCCACGTAGGACATTACACATTTTCTTACAACATTCAATACCATGTACTTTCGTGAAATGTTCATACCATTAATAATAACACTAATTGTATCGCTTATCAAAAATGTTTCACTTTAGGTGGGGCTAGAGAATTCAATTTAGGACAAGGAAATTTAACTTAACACAACCAAATTATGATTGGCCTGGCTCAAAATGGACAAATTTGATTGGTCGAGAGCAAGTCATAATATCTGTGGTAAATTTGTGTAAAAATAAAATCCTATTGAAAATAATTAAGTGTTTGGAAGCTAAGTAACCAGCAGCTGCATTCACGCAGACGGACGGGGTCTGGGACAGGCTTGGTATGTTTGGGGACTACATCTCTCACAACTTGGCTTTCCTCTTTACATTCCAAAAATGTATACAATGTTTGGACGATCAAGGAAATGGCTATCAGCTGCAAATGAAAATCTCGGCCAATAAACGTCAGAATTGCTGCCGATGACTGTACTGTAATGGGTGGGGGAGGATGAAGTGATACACTGTGGCAACGATACCATTCTCAACATATCCAATTTGTTGTTGTGTATACCTGATACAGGTTCAATCTTTACAGATGCTGATTATTTTCATTACAGATAAGTAATTCTTAATTGTTTATATTCAGTAATTCCTCAAAACCAATTAAGTAATCCAACAAAATATTGCACCAAAAGTGCCAGAAATGGTGCGTGCAGATGTACAAGTTAACGAATTGAGCCCAGATGTCAACCATCATGTATTGGGGCAGGAAGAGGTGTTAATTACAGCACGGAGGACATGAAGATGGTGTCAGAGCGAGGACTGAAGATGGTGTCGGTACACGTGTGATGGGAGGGTAACCTGTACAGGTGACAGCAGGGCCATGCATTACCCTCTACAGTAGACACAGATGTACAGCAATGAACCCTCCCTCTCTGCAGGCAAAGAGGGCACAATGAACCCTCCCTTCCTTCACATTTTAGGGGTTTTAATTGTTGGTAGGTTTACACAACATATTTTTGAGGTGAAAAGATTTGCCCAACACAGCATTCAAGTAACAAAGGAGCTGCAAAAAATGTGAATGCAAATAGCTCTGATATAAGTTTTTAGATTGACGTGGGCTGTATGCTCTTGTGTGCAACAAAATATTCCGTTCTTGGGGATATGACATCCATCTCAGACGGTGATTTAGCGAAGCTGTCACTTTTAACATGTGACATTAATAGGGAAGGGATACCACGTTAACATCGTCAGATGCATGTTGAGTTTACCCTGACAGATGAATGCCTTGGTCTTTGTTAAGAAGTTATGGAATGATGACAAGGAACTTTGTAATTTTTGAAAGACAGCGTACCCCATTTGGGGGGGGGGGGGGGGGGACATGGTTTGCTCCCTTTCGACCTCACCAGCTGCGTGTCTGGAACTATTCATTGTGAAGAGATTTGAAGAAAAAATATTGACGGGATTGTCAGCAATTTCCTAGTAATAAGAGAACGGAGGAAAATAGTATAAATACTTGATGTTAAAACTAAGTCAATCAAAAAAAAATGTTGTTTAAAATTTTTGCAGATAAAAATGTTTTCTATAAATTTTCTGCTTAAAAAAAAGAGTTGTCCTATGAAAATAAAAATTTCAATGATTGAATTTTTTTCACTTTGCTTAATATTTTCAAAGTTTAATAGCATTTCGTATTCCACAGATGTATGCTATCAGCCACTAGGAATAACTGAGGGGGAATTGTATCATTTCATGATATTGGTATCTGCTAAAAATATGCTCTACAACATTTCAAAAAGGCCGATTTTGAGACACTGACAGATTTTGTGAAAAGGACAAAGTCTGACAGTGTCAGATTTCTAAAACACACCATTACTCATACATAAAATGCTTTGGAAATGGGAAATGCCTGAAACTGTCACTTCCAGAATTTCAAATTTAGACAATTTTGTAATTGTGTATAATGATGAAAGGTATCATTCAGCAGTAATGCAGACTTGTGTACTGGCTCGCTGTTACAAAGGTGATCACACAAGCATGTCGTACTGGCAGGTACCCATACAGGGCAATACCGTTATTATTGACAAACAGTAAGAATGTTATTTTTTCCCCTTTTTTGTGTGTTGAAAATTGGATAAAGTGTTTTCGTAATAAAGTGATGAATACATGTGTTATACTTCACTTAACAAAAACATCAGGAATTCTACATAAAAACCTACCCAAATTAGGCTTTACATGTACAAGAGAAAGTGAGATCATTGCATTTTGTCTAGGTTTTTTTTGGAAAAAATAAAATTCTAAACTGTAATAATTAAGGCTCAACGTTTGATTTGGTTTAATCCTAGTTTTATATTGACATTGAAATGTGAGTGGGTTGAAGTGACCACCATGTAGTGATAGAAATTGACGCCAAATAGTCTTGGGTAAAGTTGTAGATGGTAAAAGATTTCAAACTCATGGCCACTCAAACAAATTGGGAAATATTTCAGCTGGAACCTAACAACCTAGAAACTGCTTGCTTTGTCTATTGTGGGAGTAAAAAATGGTCGATGATGGGCAAGATTTAAAGCTGGAGAGCTAGGATTCCGATAAGACATGTTCCAGGCAGTCTCAGCTGAAGTTGTCAATCTTGTATACAAATCGTGTACCCAAATAAGGATGAGTGAAGTGGGGTAACCTGCATTATTTTCACTTGGTTTTACCCTGACATTACTGTCTTGAGCATCATATGAAATTTTCATAAACCCTGCAATAAATATTCACCGGATATACTATGGTTAGAGGAGCATCTGTCCGTTCGTTTGTCCATCCATTTACTTAATTGTCTGTCTGCACTTTTGTTTCCACTAGATATCTTACTTAAAATTCATTTGATTTTGGTGAAACTTGTTAAGAATATGCAATGTAGAAAGACTGCGACTAGGTTTGAAGTTGAATCAAATCTGCAGATAATTAATAAGAATACTGCACTTTGACTGATTGACTGTGTCTGCACAATAACTAAAGTAATTATGATCACCAGATTCTGATAAAATTTGGTCAATAAATGTCTTATACAGAGGCAAAGGCTAAGCTTAAATTTGAATTAAATCTTTACTTATTTTATTAGCATACTGGGCTCTGATTGGTCAACAATTTCTGCACACTAACTTATTCAGATATAACTAGATTCTGATGAAACTTGGTCATTATTCATATTATAAAATTTCAAAAGCAAAGTTTTTAAGTTTAAAGTAATAATGAAGCACCCAGAAGACTATTTGACTTTAATGGTTAAAGATGAATTCATTGTGAGGCAGTGTGAGTTTTATTATACCTGTGTTATGTACAGTAAAACCTGTATATCCCAACCTCTCATTAAAAATTTGAACAAAGATTTAAACCATGTATTTACCCATACAACAACATCGCTACCATTATTGTGAGGGACTAATTCATACCAATACCTTAGTATTATCTCATTGTTCAGTTCTTGTATCAGGTCCTGTTAAGGTCTGTTTGCATTATAAAATTAGTTTCTTATTTATATCAACATATTTTAACTGTTAAATTATAAAAATCTGAAAGTATATCTAAGTTTGTGTAAACATATTAAACGGTTTCGTTTTGTGAACACTGTATGTCTGTTTACTTCAGTATTTGTAGAAAGGATTGATTTTTTTCAGGTCTTTTTTCCCCCTCTGTGTAGACATTTACAGATGACAAATAAAGATTGATCTAAACCATTTGCAGATCTATGACCAGACATTGTATTGGCCCTGATTTATGTGCCGGCTATCAGCAGTCGACCCTCTAATACAGGCAGATCTACTGTGCATACAACCTTGTCTGATCTTGTGATGAATGAGAAATCAGTTCCATGCTCGAGTAGATGCAATCTGTATTATGGTGTTGTATTATCTACTAATACCATAAACGTTTTGATAGAATACATGCGGAATTGTTCTGAGCCACACTGGGGTCATAACTCTGTATCTATAGGGTTGCATGCTCTCTGCTCTTCACACTGGTCAATTGTCAGTTCGCAGAGGGTCAGACAAATAACCAGAAGGTTTGTATATAGATCAATAATAATCCCCATTTATTAATTATTGATGATAGACGCAGCACTCTAAAGCTCCTCTACTTACCTCGTAGGTTACTCTCAGTAGACTTTTTATGTTGCTGCAGCTGCTAGAATGACCAGTGGTCATTTCCGGGCTCCATGTAGGAGGTACCGATCAATGTGCTTATAGAAGTGGAAATGAGATTGACAGTAATACAACGTTAATAGGGTAACTCAAGTCTGAAGCATGCAGCGAGACAAACACGGACACCAATCATCAAATCATGGGCCGGCCTTTCCATCCATGTAGAAATGTTATTTGATAATATGCATAGTGTTTTGTTGCAAATCAAAGACAAATCTGTGTCTGTTTTTTATTTAAGGCTCTCTGCATATGTAGATATCGTGGGTAATGGTCGTTACTGTGCAAAAACTTTAAAAAAACAATCATTTAGTTGCGGTTGACTTGAAGCACTTTGGTAGGTACACAGAATAGTTGCCGAGGTATAACAGAAACTCATATTATCTGTGAGCTTTCATTTTCATGCTGTTTTCACGATCCACTTTTTTCAAGCTTCATGCTGGTTTTATGTATTTTGTGCCAGAACCATAATGGAAATAATTTACGAGGGTAGAATTATAGGACCATCGCCTTGGTTACATCAACATCAGTGTCACATCATTAACCTACGCTGTGTCTAAAATGGAAATTCTATAAATTGTCCAATGCTGAGAAGTTTTTGGAGAGACATCGGATATGACCTTTTCATTTACCGAACACCAGGTATTAACGAACATCTAATGAATTCCAGACAGCAAAGACAGGTCAAAGACATTGTTAGAACGTGTCAGACATTAACCGGTCCGTCCTTGCATCTGTACATACCATAGATCGGAGGAGTTCACCAATAAAGCAGAAAGCAAATCAATTTTTATCCCGCTGAAGAATGCATAGGAGTTTTGATTCCTTCAGCACATTGCCATTAATCAAATAAACTGTTGAAAGTACATGTGATGTAGGTGCTGGTTTAGAATGTGATTAGAGGGATGTGTTATGAGAGGTGGTGTGGTGTTTAGGTTACCCCGAATACCAAAGGTTGTATCATCAATGGCTTTTCTATGTAGTTGAAGCAGTATTGCAAATGCATTATAAAAAGCAGTCATGAAATAAGTTTAAAAGACTTTTTAATCAATTTTCAAAATAAGCAAAAATATATTTTGCACTTTATATAAGAAATAGATGTTAATTTGATTGTTAAATTCATCTATGAGCCAAAAAGACCTTTCAAAATCTCATTGATGACTATAAGAATTCTCTACATTGTCACTCTTAATTAATTCAAAGTAAAAAGAAAACAAAAAACAAAAAATAGGAAAGATTAGCTGTCTAGTTTGTTTGGTATGCTTGATCCTTTAATCTCCATCTTTTCTGTCAACTTTCACTGCTTTGTCTTCCCCACACCTATCCCTGTGCCAATTTCTAGTCAATGCTAAGCATGTGTACTTGTGGGTATTTTTACCTATCTGCTATTGTCAATGAAGAGAATTGCCTTGTTTACACCTAAACAATTGTCTGAATTGCTCCTTAGAGCACCGTGTTTCTTTCTACACTAGCGACACAAGCTTAGAACTACACTCTAGGGTATCACACTGATGTAGCTGACTCAAAGTATAACTATGGGCAGGTTTGATTAGTATTACACCTGGCCAGGTAAATCCAGCAGCAGCAGCAACAGGTGTTGTTCCCTTTATGGTACTTTTGTGGTTTGCCAGCTTTTCAGGTGTGAAATATGTACTTTGATGATGTGGAGAGCTAAAAAAGGCCATATCAGTGATTGATTGTGTAAACAAACAATAGATTGCTTCTCATTTATACTGATATTTGTGTCAGCATTATCTCCTTTTTCGTAGGTTTTCACTTTTATTTTATGTTTGACTCCACTCACCAGGGAACTGTATATCTATATACACATAACTGTTTGTTTACTATTCAAGCCTCCCTGGTAATAAAAGGGACATTCTAGGTAATGGTTGGGCGGATTTCTAGTGTTCTAGCCTTACCTATTAAAGGAATTGGCAGTGGATGACTGGTGTCCTGCGGGTTCCAGCAAGAAATTGATCAAACATTTGATTTGTTTCTGAGGAACTGCTGAGAATAGCTCTTGAACTTGTGTTTTTGCCAACTTATTGTCAAGTTTGCTGCAGTTTAACCAATATAAAGGAACTGAAACACCATGGAAAGAGGGTTTTCCTGTTCGAATATTTAAAAAAAAAATCATACATCACAGTTTCTAGACAGCAATGTTCAAAAACCTGTTATGTGTAGTACATTACATGTGGGGAAAACAAGCAATGTATATAAACACAGGAAAGATGAAATTCCTACATATTACTTATAACGAACCAATTTTGGATTTGAAGTGGAAGCTAAATTCTTCTGTTTCGTAATACAGAAACACACCCGTTACATGATTGTGTACAACTATTTTGGCCAGAAACCATTCAGCAGCATCTTCAAAGAAACAAAACCTCGGGCAAAGTCATTCCTACTAAATTAAACTGATGCCATTGAAGGAAGCTTTGTGATGAAAATCATTACTAGGGCTGCTGATGACTCTGTCTGCCGTTATTTTGACAATAACTACCGATGCTATATCTTGTTTGGGTTTTCGGGCATTGTTGGGTGTTCCACCAATGCTTTGAAATGCCCTGACTTGCCTCTGCAAGGCCTTCTCTCAAAGAAGGTTCATTGTTGTGGTTTGTCTGATAGTAGCTGACTGGATGCTGGGGTGTCACTGTGTTTACAGAGCTACCTACACAGGAGACTTTGATAGTGTAGCTATTGACACTGAACAGATTCCAAATTGGCTTTTAATGAAGCAAATAGCACCATAAAACAGCTCCAATTTGCCAGGATCTGACAGTCGCAATGACAGGAAGTGCTTTATTCTGCGGGAGTCTGTAATCGCCTTATATCTAACTTGTTTATGTAGATTCTTCCATTCAGGTTCGGGACTGGCAAGTAAAACAGAACTGGTTTTATCAAAACATCAACATAACTGATGTCATAATTTTCTATCTCGAAATGACTAAGCTCTGCAGGTTTCTTTAATTCAACTCTGTTTTTTTTTCTTTTTTTTTCTTTACATCCTAACTCATTCACCCCTGAAATTTCATAATGAACTATTCCAACCTTGAATTGGAAGAGTTCAAATATGTCTTCTGGGATGAATGAGTTAATCTATCTTAGAATTTGGAAGTTGACTATTTTCAATATGGTCATAGTTTTATGTCCATAATTATAAATTATCCATTTAGTTGCTTAACTTTTCTGTACAGAATACTGGCAAGCTGGTATGTCTTTGATCACTGGTAATTCAAGAGAAAAAGAGAAAAAATACTAAACGAGAGGATTTGGAGATTCTTGAGTAAACATAAAAATCATTTACCAGTTTGATTTATTGGTACAACAATGCCACGATGTACCAGTTATTTGCCTAATATTAACCATTTTGTATGCAGGTGGAACTTTGTGAGGATCAGAGGTCATATTGACCTTGACCCCTGAAGAACATGATCTGCTATAAGAGATGCCGTGGTTACAAGGAGCACATCCCTCAGGGATGTGTGTTACCTTGGCCCCTGTATTACCTCGTAACCATAAACAATTGTTCAGCGTATGCTTCCTTAACTGCTGTCAAAAACATCTTGATTTGTCAGATGTAACCTTCGACCCTTGCACAAATACACGGTTATCTTATACCCCGATATGTAAATGTTGTGCAGCAGGGGGGAAATTGTTTGTGCATAAACAGTATATATGATCCAGACCATTTTTTTTCTCTAATGCAGCATCTTCATTTGAAGATTGTTGTGCATGGGATGGATCTATAGCCCAGATCTGACCCAACATCCCAAGAAAATTCCTCGTAAATTCAAACTACTATATCTATTTACCGACTTGTTTATTTTTTCTGTCTGATTTTTGTTTTATCGCCATGTAAAAGACTCCACAATTAAAGGGAAGGATGCTGTGATGGGCAGCAGCCTATATATAATTATATAGAACTTTGCTAACTCATGGTTCACAAGTAGTCCGATCCCAATACCGTCTGCCTGTTTATATCCTTGATGGGAATTATACCATCAACTCATCCCAAATTTTTTTCCCTTCATGGCTAAGAGCTTTTCAAGAGCTAGAGAGAAAACAGAAAAATCCATTTACTTCAGTGTTTGGAAGTATTTTGAAATTACTTTCTTAATAGTCATTTAAATTCACATTAATGATAATTACTTAAAATAGCAGAAGTCAACCAATGAAAATGGAGTGTTTCACTTCATCCCCATGGTAACCGTTAGAGGGCACTGACAGAATGAAAAGTAAGTCAGGTCTCCTTTGGGGAGATGGACGGACATAGATTTGAAAAATCTGCTAACAAAGTCCAACACACCGGATATAGATCTAAGTCTCTATATATACAGGGTTTATTGATTGAGGAGGTGTTAGGGTTTAGGTGGTGATTAAAGATGGGATCTAAAAATATAGATTGGAACTGTTTTTTTCTGTAATGACCAGAACATACTCTATACTATCAATTACTCTGATAGGAATGCTTTTCCAGTGTTTAGTACATTGATAGTCGGGAAAACATTTTCTCTTCCTCCCAGAAAAAATCTGCCCATATCATCATATGAAAAATGAAATAGACTTTAATGAGACAGTTAATTTGTTAAGCGGAGGGTTTCACAGTGCATACTCTGCGATTTGTACCTAATCGTACCAGCTCACTGTTTACAAAACAAGTTTTGCCGATAAAGTTTCGAAATTAATTACCATAACACTATTTTCCCACATGGTTTATTCAAACAAGATTAAGGGTGAGGTACATACATTCTCATACTCGGCTTGTTATTTCAGCATGAAATTATACAAAATTTTACATATGGAAGAGTTGGATGTTGTTGGATATGAAAACTTGACTCTGTAAACCCTAATACATCTTTCAGAGAAAACAAATATGTACAATTTTCTTTTAAAATTAGTCAAATGCTTTCTTGTCATATATTTGCAAAATGAAAAATTACGTTCTTTTGCCATAAAAATGGATCTGTTTCAGTGATTTGTACCATAAAACATGGCTCAAAGCAGTATTTATATAAAGTGGTGCATATGTTTTAAAATACTAGCTGTAAAGAATTGTGTACAAGCATAAATATATGTGAATTCTGGAGGTTTTCAAATCATACCCTAGCTACCACAACATTTGCTGGATTGATATACAGAGTGAAGTCTACAGCGTTCTGTGGCAAGTCCAAGCTAAATGTTTGTCTACATTACAAAACTAAGAACAAATTTGTGTACTATAAATGTGTTTTGTCACTCGAGTGAAGATAACTTTTGTACTTTTAACCTGTGTTAAACCTCCTTCCTGTTGTAAATTTCAGACTGCTCAATGTTAAAGATCGGAAGAAAGTATCCGGGAACAGGTTTCGAATCACAGGAGTGACTGCAGAGGATAATGGGATATACTCGTGTCGGGCGGTGAATGTCGCCGGGGCGGTTGATAGCCCAGTGAAATTCCTCCTAAACGTGAAAGGTAATCGGGGAAACCCAACAGATACATTGCACACCAACCAGCCTACAACAACAGAAACAATAGGAAACGTAATCAAATTTAAAAAAAAGTATATATATATATGTGCTGTTATATCTCCAACAACCAATCAGCTGATGGTTCCTAGCCGTTACCCTCGCTTAGATAATCAAGATTCTAACTGTTGCCACATAGCCACTCCCCTGGTGTAAGATAACCTTTAGACCATAGCCTTGACAAGGACACGCACTGGACGAGGTCATCTCTCCATCGGGGTAACCATAGCAATGATGACTGTCTGCCAGACATATAAACCATTTTGATAAGCCTTCTCTTGTTTTATTTGTTTGAAATTAGCAGAATTGTTTGTATTGGTAAGCGTTTCCGTCAGTAGGTATTACAGTTATGTCACTTCAGCATCATCCATACCTGTCTTTGAGCAGGAACCAACAAATGTGAAGGCTCCGCAGCAAATGCATTGCTGGCTTGTAAAAGGTTAGCACTGACATTGACAGGGAGCATTTGGCGATCAGTGCTGCTATGGAGTTGTAACACTAAAGGTCTGCTACAATACAACCATCTATTCATGTCTGCTATCTCTTTGTTCTCAATAAATAAACGTTTTTATTTCTTAAGGAACAAACTGATCAACATGACCTAGTACATCTTGAGGCACTAATTAAATCTGGACTGTGTTTTTTTGGCCTTCTTCAGGTCAGGGGAATGTTAATCAAAATAGCAATGACAATAAGACTGAAATAGAAGATATATTGAATATCAAACGATTTAATTTGTCAGACGGAAATAAAGATCAAGAACGGTATTTAATGACAGACAGTTCATTTTCTGTTACCATGTTTTATGTCTTAATACGGTTTTAATACGCTTCAGCCATAATAAAGACTTTTGCAAGAAAACAGCAATACTTTCCTGTTAAAACATTGAACATGTATCAACATATCCTATAATGTAAATATATATGAACACACATTGTACCGATTACACTCTCACTATTTAATACATTTCTATGAACACGCATATAGATTTGGAAATGTATACAATTCTACATATTTAGTTTCTTTATTAAAGATAAGATTTTGTTTTTTTCCTGGACAAAAAATCTTGTTTATGTGTAACTTAAACTGTGAGAGAAGGAGTGGTAATTGATAAACAGGCATTCCTGCAGACAATTATACCACACGTGATATCAATGTGTGTTGTCTGATGAAATGTGAGCTCGCGTCCTAATAGAATTACATGGAAAGCATGTGCATCGGCTATGGCTATTATTGTCGCACTGTCACAAGACAGGTTTCAAACATCTAAACTGTGGTGACTCATTTTTATAGAGACTTTTTTTTATCATGTTAATAGTTGCACAACAAAATAATGTAAAAATCAAATCTATTTCAAATCCTGAACACTGTTTCTTCAATAATAAATAAATGAGTAGTCCTTGGTTTTGGTTGATAGTTTCTTTTATTAGAATGACTAGGATATTGTAACTTTACCAAGTCAAGGATTTTCATACTAACTCTTACAACATGCACCTGGTAACTATGACATGACAACCCGTTTGTATTGAGGATCGTTAGTGATAGTACCTTGTGATGTAACACAACACAACCCGTTTGTATTGAGGATCGTTAAGTGATAGTACCTTGTGATGTAACACAACCTGTTTGTATTGAGGATCGTTAAGTGATAGTACCTTGTGAGGTAACACAACCCGTTTGTATTGAGGATTGCTAGTGATAGTACCTTGTGATGAAACACAACCCGTTTGTATTGAGGTTCGTTAAGTGATAGTACCTTGTGAGGTAACACAACACGTTTGTATTGAGGATCGTTAGTGATAGTACCTTGTGATGTAACACAACCCGTTTGTATTGAGGATCGTCAGTGATAGTACCTTGTGAGGTAACAATGTTAATGGCATGTGACACCCTAACAACATTCTATGACATATTATGATTTCATTGATGTTTTCTTCATTTGTTGATGGTTCAGTTGAAATCAGTTTGAAAGATTTAAATGTGATAATCTGCTGTAGTTTCGGTATATTTTATAAGTTAATATGAGAAATACAATGTTAGCTTTGATGGGAAAGTTGGGTTATGAAGGAAAAAATACATTTTAGAAAGAATCCTGATTCATACAGTTTGAAGTGAGTTTTTGTTTGTTCAACATTTTGATGGAGAAAACAACCCCAACAAAACAACCTTATCAATGGTTAAATGTACCATTTGAATGTTATTGTAACTTTCACTGTATGACTTGTTTTTTCAGCACCAAACACACCACATTTGATCGAGTCCCAGTTTACACGATCCCTCTTGGTCCTGAAGAACGAGGTGGCTAGGCTTGATTGTCCGTTCATCAATGCTTCCAGAATCGAATGGTTTGATGATCATGCTAAGCTCTCCAATAACACCAGGTAAACAAACCAAGACAACAGAGGACTGAAATACAGGTTCTGAGCATTGATGATGGTATGCAATGCAGTTACATTCATATTACTTGATGTTGGAATATTTCAATGGAAATATTTGCAAACAAACTGTTTTACTAAATGGTTGGTGGAGCAGCCTATTTTGCAGGAACAGGGTTGTGTTTTCTATGGTAACCAGTTTTGTGTTGCAACAAACATAATTTGGAAATTCCATCATAATTTGAAATTTATGCCAGCATAAGCCCCCAATTGCTCCAACGTTTTGCAGGAAAAACTGACAATTTCTGATCGGAAAATGTTTGATTGTAATAGTTCTTCCCATTATTGGTTTATATCTAAGGACTGTACAATGGAACTATAAATGTATTGATATAAAACATGTTTATAACAAACCTCAGACAAACAAAGTATTAGTTCACTTTAGTCCCCTGTAGATTATACAGTTAGATATTTATTAGGGAACCCACCAGAAGACAATACAAATTTGCTATAAGCAAGACTTTCCAATATGGGTAAGTGATAAACATGGTCATAGTAAGTGTGCTCTACTGTGTATATCTTACGTTGGAGCTATATTTAACCCAGGTTACCATGGCTACAGAGCCAACCATACATAGATATATACTGTTGAGAGATTTAAAAAAACAAAGATTTCTAAATGCTTTTAATTAATGACCTCAGCTACTTGATAGATCATTGTGTCTGCATTCTGAAAAGACTGAAGTGGATATTGATCTCACGGCAAATTGAAAAAGATTGAATCGAGAGCTTAAAGGTCAGTGATAAAATGCAGGTACAAATTGTTGAACTGAATATTTCTGTGTCGAATAAAAGCCAAGAGATTATTTTTTTTCCGATTTTTAACTTTGAGTATTGTGCATTGTTATTAAGTAGGTTTTAAGTATAGAACTTATGGGATGATGAAATGGGGTGTAAGTGTCAAATTGAAGAGAATAAAAATGTGTGAGTGCCATGGGAATTTAATGTAGGCACTGGGAACCTTTGTCAACAGTGATTCAGAAAATCTAACCCTTCCTATAAAGTACATATCCTGGTCATTTCTGTACACTAAATTATGACGGTAGTATTCTGGTGTGACGTTCGTCTAACTGGTAAGTCATCAACAATATTTTATCCAGAGTATACCGTAACTCCCTTGCTAATTAATTTAATTCACTAAACTTTACTTCTGTCTTTTGGACGCAGAGTATCACATTCTGATGTCTCGCTTTATACAGAGTTAATGTGCTTTGTTCTCTATTGATACCAAAGTTTGTCCAGATCATAATTTCCTTATCATTTTGCCATGGTTTACCAAACTTGTTTATACCTTGGAAAGGCAGAGTGTAACAAACTGAAATTAGGTCAAGATAATCCTTAAGCTGTTGTTACCCCAGAAAACCTAGAAAATTACATCCCTTCATGTATTTAGGTTTCAAAATCTATATTTAACAATCAAACTTATTTTGTTCCATAATATTCTTTACTGCATTTCTCAATCATTTTAATGATGACATTTTCAGCTGTATTTAAAATTAAACAGAGTAGAATGTAAAATGTGTTGTCAAAGGATGTTCAGTCCTGTTAGTTTCTGAATGGTAATAAAGTTAGAATTTGGGGGGAAAATAAGGAAAAAAGAGAAATCATTATATGAAAATTCACTCCTGTAATTGCTTGATGATGTTCTTTTACATGTTATTTCCAAATTAACATAAGGCAGCCATTGGCTTCAAACTTTATGCATGTATCATCATGTCAAATATTTACAACAAAAAAGAAGATGATTATGATTATTTTGTCTGCAGTATAAACATACCCCATGGGCACCATTGTGGTGTTCTCTTTAATGGCCATTCGACACATTGAACCTGCTAGCTTGCAAATCATTGAAAAGACATTGTTCATTAGGGCAATTTAGTCCTACTTTTAAAAAACACTTAAATTTTGCAAATTCAGTACAGTCGATAATCTTTTGTTGAGGCATGAACAAAAACAAGATGTTTTGGTTTTATCACAGATGTATATCCATTATGATTTTAATTCTTAGTGATGCTAGTTATACATGTGCAGGAGATTGTTACGTAAAATAGGAACTCCTCGGTAAATGGTAAAAGGTCTTTAAGAGAAGAAACTGTTTTATGATGTATGTTGACGACAGCTTTCGCTATATGACAAAATGGTCAGAATACCTTTTTGAAACAATATTATTTTATTACTGTAATTTGAGCCAAACAGTTGAACTTTAAATATTAATGGCCGGCAGTAATGCACTGTTTTCCATAAAATGAATAAAGTTGAGGGTAGGTAGACTGCCGACCATAAGTCATCCATTGCACCACATTTATGACGGGTTTATTGTTTGCGAACGGTTTTGGCAATGCCTTAATTATGAAGCACCTGTTAGGGAAACTTAGCCTACAGGTGCACTAATTAAGGCAGTAATGTTGTTATGAAATTTCTCCTACATTTGTACTCTTATGTAATCCATATGTGTTTTATATATCTTGCAGGCATACTATTTTAATATCTTGCAGACATACTATTTTAATATCTTTCAGGCATACTATTTTATATATCTTGCAGGCATACTATTTTATATATCTTGCAGGCATACTATTTTCAACAACGGATCATTGTACTTTCCAAGAGTTCGCCAGGTTGACGAAGGTTTTTACAGATGTGAAGGACTTGGAGACAACCGTGACATTCCTGCCCAAAGATTCATGTCCGAACTCATACTGGCCCGTAAGTTTTATTAGCCTCAAACCAGTCAGAAATGTATAGCTTCTAAACCAGCTGGTAACTAAAATTACAGCCACAAACATACCAGAAACAAACAACTTAAAAATGAAATGTAAGCTCTGTCTTTAATTACCAGATATACATTAGACATTGCTTTTGTTCCAGGATTTTTGTGCATTTCTGACTTGAGCATGTAAATCACCCCAATGCTATGTAGAGTGGAATTAAAACACAGAATTTTACAGGCATGTTTTGCACATGATTGTTGTATAAAATTACACATCATGCAGAGAGGGAAAATGTTTCTGTCTTAACACTAGTTCCATGTAAAGATTCTTCAAGCCAAAACCTAATCCTCCTATGCTTTGTTTGTAACTGTTCTACGTGTTGAATCCTAATAAATGGTTGCAGTCTAAAAGGTGCTGCAGTCATTAGTGGCAGATGTACAGTAGGGATCGGCCTTGGGGCTGTAATATAGCCTTATATCCTGAGAGTCTCACAGCCAAGCTCACCTGGTACTTTAAGTTGCCACCTGACAGTGAATCAATCGCATGCTTATGAAACCAGAACTGTGCTCTTCTCTATAAATATTCTCATCTCTGCTGACTTCCTGCAGTACGCTGTAAAAATGTTTACATCTGATTTTATAGAACTGCTTAATACTATGTTAGCAACAAATTAATGATAAATTTTAATTTTTAATTTCCTTGATAAAACTGTTGGGTCACAGATGTATCTTAATTTGTGCTAAGATTATAAAATCATGATGTATGTGTGTGTATTTTGATTTGTACTAGTCACAACCAAGCTATATATCGGTCAACAGTTCTCAGATCCTTCTAGGTGGCATTTATTTTATTTAACACACCAACTTATAAATTAGTTTGTAATCATTGTATTTTCCCCATTATTTCTTTCTGACTCTTCCTGATCTGATTGTATCGTTGGGTATTTTCACTTATGTTGTTCTTTACTTCAAAAGTCAATTCCTTAAAAAACTATTGCTGCATTTAGCTCAAAAATTCTATTGAAATGTTTGAATTTCTACACTATCAAATCTGTTTTCATTCTACATTCCCGTTTGTTGATGTGATAAGGGTTCCTGCTATGGCAGTAGTGAGTGATAAAGAGGCTCTATGTATCATGGTACATCCACCCGATACTGCCAGAATGACTGTTATCGTGTAAAGCGCAGGATAAACACAGCCAGTAGATAGATCGGATCAAAGGTTCGACAGGAAGTCATGATATAACAATCTTCTGACTTGGAAAATCTTTCTTGCAGGTTTAAATTCTTTGTTATGTTGTCATGCATAGTAAATCTGTGTATCTAACAACTCGCTGACAAAGCCAATTTTTTTGCTCATTCACAAATTCATAAACTTTATATCATGATATATTCTAACTTGGAGAATCCTTGCTGCAGGATAAAATGCTTGGGTCAGCATGGTAACTGTCTTTTTGACAATTAGCTTACAAGACCATTTTTTAGCCCATTAACCAATTTATGATGAACATGTTACAAAACCTGTAAGTATAAGCCACCCAGTGAAACCTTTTGTTCTGTCACAGTATCTGTTTCCATACTAGACGTTTTTACACCCGAACAATATTATATTTTCCCCCACAAAACAGGAGAGTTCCAATACCTGGATACAGACGAACATTGTTGGTGAAATTTGATAGTCAAGAAACTTGTGTGTAGGAGAACATTATTAATCTGACTTTGATAATCTGGATACCTGCTTATAATTGAACCTCTTTTAACTGACATATATAGTTTATTAGCCTGTCTAAATGTAAGCTCTTTACTCCAACAGTGACAGTCTATAAACCTGCTTACATTAGAACTTCATTTATCTGACATTGATAGTTCATGAACCTGCTTACAATAGAACTCTATAACCCAACATAATCCTGTGTAGAACAAACTATTTCGTTTCCAACATTAGGGCAGCGTTATGAACAACTACAATAAAATTGTGTTGGTATGGCTTTTGCTTTGTGATGCCTTGAAAATGCTAAAACTAATTCCTTTTAACTTGGTTTTTCTTTTATTGTGCATAAGTAGAAACTTTATTATTCCCCAAAAAAATCAGGAACAGAGTGTCCAGCATACTATGGCTTTAAGAAACAAGCAGGTCTTTCTACTTTTCTTTCAACTGTATTTTTCCTAGAGAAAACTAAACTTTAGGACTGGCTAATGGCAACCTAATGACATTTCTGTCTAAATAGTCCCCAAATTCTTCCTTAATTTGATCCGATAAAATCGTCATGATTTAAAACAGACTTTTTTTCAAAATTCAGAAGTTTAAAGAAAAACAGATGATGACTCGTGTGTAGGGAAGGGTAGAGGTCGAAGTGATCATTTGTCTCTGTAACTTTGGGTGTGATCGGAGACACTCCAGATGGCACAGAAGAGTTCCAAACCAGGCTGTACCCTTGTCCCAGTGAAACAGAGAGGACAGATTTGTGCAGGGGTTAAAACGTGCTATCTGTCTTGTTCAATCTAATGTAAAAAGTAGCAGTTTGTGTGTGTCAGGCTATACTCAGTGAGCTCTAGGATAATGACAAACTATACATAGGTATCACGTTTACCTCCACGTCTATACATAGGTATCACGTTTACCTCCACGTCTACAATTTTACTGTAACTGCACACAAAACATTTAAAACCCCATTTTAACAAAAAACAATAAAGAAGTTGTCATTTGTTTAAATCACTTAAATCTATGTCAGCTAAATCTGAACATTAAAAACATTGTTTTATAATGAGGAAGAGCAGATAACTGTCATATTGATCAAGTGTCGCTGCTAAAAGGAGGCGGTCTTCGGGGCCATATTGATGTTACCATGTTGATGTCCTGGTAACGATGTCAGATCTCTCGTTCCAGAAGTCAATAAACCAGGAACAAAATGAAAAGGACAATTAACAAGAATCGTGTGTGCACCACGCTGTTCAATAATATCTCCATGTACTCCAAATATTTTTTTCAAATTAAAGACGGTCGCAAAAGTCTGCCACCTTGGTTTCTGTGAGTACTTCTACATAACCTTCTCTGGTACAAAGACATTAGGTGCAATATGCCATTCACAATCTGTAAACATAAAAAGTTACTTGAGTACACATCCTGTCCTCCTCCCTTGAGTCTAATAATAGCTTCCTGTAAATGATAGCCCCCTCCATTCCAGATTTAATTGAAGAAATGAACCTGATGACCCCTCAGTAAGAGTAAGTTAATGTAAGAATTAAGATAAGAAATAAAATTTGTAGAAAATCCTGGGTGAAAAAAAGTTGAATAGTCACAGCCTGTTTTTTGAAAAAGATACCAGGTTACCCTAATTATACACTACGGAGAATCGACGTATCTCTGAATGTTATTATAGGGCTATTCACTATTCCAGGGGGATCAAAGAACTGCAGATGATAGAAATATATATATATATTTATAAAAAAAAAGCAGAAAAGAAAAACCATGCAAGGAACAATTACATACTAGTCTCATCAATTTACAAAAGATCGTGTTATATCTCAGTTCAGTCACTCACTTAAAAAAACAAATTTGGATCAATCTTTGTTGAAGTGGTAGCTATTTTTACAATAGGATATAAAAAGGAAGGTTATATTTATCTTGATTTAGTTGGACACTGTTGATATGAAAAAGGCTTCAGGGAAAATATTCTTGGATAAAAATTATCCATAAATCCTAGATCTTTGACTGAGACCAGAAATCATGCCACATTTCTACGATAAGAACCAATTTCTAAGTAGACAACTCGTGTATAGGACCTGACACGTCATAGCAACGTAACGTTAGGCCACAGATAAACGCATTACAAACTTAATGTGTTGATTTTCAATTGATTGTGTGGCCTATACAGTCCTTAACAGCGAGCCATTCATCTCTGTATAACTATTAAGACAAGAGGTTTCTTAGTTCCACGGTTCAGTCTGAAAGTTGATCGGTTCAGTCTGAAAGTTGATCGTATTATCAGGGAATGTAAAAAGAAATTATCTAAATGTGACATTATTTTTGTTGAAATGTGGTGCAATTTCTACATTAATCTTTAAACAGACATGGTGGTATGGAAGAATTATGGGTAACAAGGGCGGGTCACTCTAGTCTAATTATCGTCAAGGTCTTTTAATCAGGAGATAGTTATGTTATTTAGACAGATGACTAATTTCTCTGACATTGCCCGGAGGTTAAAAAGACAAATATATTTCCAACAGTCAGACCAGATGTGGATTTAGGAATGGGTACCAGGATGTGTAAGGTCACAGAGGTCCCAAGACTGTGTTGTCTCTCAGTGTTTCAAGGTCAGAGGTCACTATGCAATGGATGTATCCCTTTCCCACATTTAAATAGGAGAGTGATACAATGTTAGATAAAAGTTACATCTATAATCCTACATCAGAGATTCTATATCCTTATATAATTGCTACGAGGAGTTTAGAACAGGTGTGTATTGGGAAATGAACAAAAGCAGACAGAATGGATATACAAAACGATCTGTCCAACTTCACTCGTGAATGACCTTTAAGTAATTATTTTTGACGAATTTCTATGACCTTGAGTCTATAGGTAAGGTAACATCTAGACTTGGCTACAGGTGACAGTATTTTAACAGGTGTGATGTGACAGACACTACAGATTACAATCTTAGGTGAATTGGTCCGATGGCCACAGCCAATTAATATTGGACCAGAATAGTATACATATCCTATTACTAACGAAATTACCATACAATTCAGGTAGGCCCAGAGTTTTCTTTGATTAAGGACAGAGTTAAATACAAAATTCAGCCAGACATTACATTAATTTTGAAAAAAAATCATTTGTTGTTATTTCCTTTTTAGGTCACCTGATCTTTAGCTCAAGTGACCAATGTCTATCCGTCTTCATCCGTTGTCATCCGTTTACATTTTACATTTTCAACTTAAGTTGAAATTCTGGCAGAGGGATTTCATTAATATTTTATGGGAAGGTTACTGACATCTCCCTGACCAAGTGTTGTTATTTTTCGAGTCGATCAGAAATCCAATATGGCCACCACGGCCGCCATTTTGAAAAACTATTTAAAACTTAAAGTCAAGTTCTGCTGGGCCGATTGAACTGAAACTTGGTAGGAATGATCGACTCATGGTCCTGACAAAGTGTTGTTATTTTGAAACTTTGTTGGAATGCCAATATGGCCGTCATGGCCGCCATTTTAACAAACTATTTCAAACTTAAAGTCAAGTTCTGCTAGGCCTATTGAACTGAAACTTTGTTGGAATGATCGACTCATGGTCCTGACAAAGTGTTATTATTTTTCGTGTTAATCAGAAATCCAATATGGCCACCACGGCCGCCATTTAAAGTCAAGTTCTACTTGGCCGCTTGAACTGAAACTTTGTAGGAATGATCGACTCGTGGTCCTGACAAAGATTTGTTATTTTTCGGGTCGATCAGAAATACAATTTGGCTGCCATGGCTGCTATTTTGAAAATACCTATTTCAAACTTAAAAACAAGTTCTAATAGGCCGATCTAACTGAAAATGGGTCTAGGAATGATCAGCTCATGGTCCTGACAAACTTAAGTTAACGTTATACTTAACAATTTTTTACTCAAATTGGTACATATTTCAACAACAAAAATAAATTCTGTAGGACTCAGGTGACTGTTAAGGCCCATGGGCCTCTTGTTTGGAACTATGGTTTATTTTCCCGTTTCAAAATGTTCTCGACCATGCTAAAAAGGACTTTAATCCTGGCCATTTCAGGGCTTCAGTTGCATTTATCGTTGGGGTAAATTTGTGTCCGACCTATCCTCTACAGAGGGTCTTTATATCATGATAGATTGTTTTGTAGCAGGAGATTATTATCACAGGTGACCTAAATTTCTACTATCTTATGTTGATGCTCGCCAGTTCTACTAGATTCCAGGGGTCTGATTCAGCATGTGACAAGCTACACACACTGGATGTGGTCATAGCAAGGAAAGATAACTTAGTCATTCATGGAGCAATTTCAGTGATTGATCCATGTCTAAGTGATGTAAAGGGGAACCAATCCGGTAATAATCTTGCTGTCCACTCAACACTGAATTGTAGGAAGCCAGATCATGCAAGGAAAGAAGTGAGCTTCCGGAAATTCCGTGAAATTTCGATACCAGATTTCAACAATGACATTCAGTTTTCTGCCCTTCAATCTACTGAAGACGGGGTTGATGATCTTGTTGAAGCATACACATCTGGTATAGAAGCCCTTATAGAGAAACATGCACCTCTGCGGACTAAGGTGATAAATGTGAGACCAAATACCCCATGGTATAATGAAAATTTCCGCGTAAAAAAACACAGAACCATAGAAAAGCAGAGAGACAGTGGCGATGAACCAAATTAACCGTTCACCAACAGATTTATAGAGTGCAATGTCGGCTAGTTGGTTCACTACTCTTTCAGTCAAAGAAGGCTTATTACTCGGAAAGAATTGAAGAATGCTGCAAGGATAATAGACAGCTTTTTAGACTCACCAAAAACCTAATGGGACAGAAAGGTGAAATTATTCTACCAAGCTGTAATTCTGAAAAAGACTTTGCAAGCAAGTTCAGTGATTACTTTCTGAATAAAATCAGCTCGATCAGGAAAAATATTGCCGAAGTGAACACCGCTGCTTGTTTATTTTGCATCCAATGCTGCATTGTTTTCAAATTAATGCCAAAGAAACAATTTAAGAAATTCATCTAAAATCCCCATCTTAGATTTGTTTCTGAAAACAGGACAAAACAGTAGCTATACGTATATATATTCAGATGGTATGTCCTGTACCATTTGTAAGGAGAAGGGTAGATAAGCTAAACCTTGTGTGAAGGAATGAGTTGTTCCATCGTAAGTGGTTATAAGACGGCATATCTGTTAATGAAATGCCAAAGTACAGGCTGATTCTGTTCACAATCAGAATGTACGGGGCTACCTTAGAGACCAAAGTTCAATGAAAAACTGCATGTGAAATTCTCCAGATGGAACCGCAGCTAGACAGTCGTGAACGGTTCTGGTGTGCATTAATCAAAACAGTGTAAGATATTTGGTATGAAGGTTCATAAGTACTACAGGTTTGGGGCCAAAAGAACAAGTGTTATGATGACATTGAATAAATCCAGGTGCCACGATCAGCAGAGAGTGCAGGTATAGCTCTGTGTACCGGAGAGTGTTCATAACGGCACACAGGAATGTCCCGCGTAGTTGTCTGTGGAACGACTTCCACTAAAAATCTGTTCAGTATTCTCAGTGTTTGTATATACAATATCTTTATTGGGGCTTTAATGTAAACATAACTGTTACGTAATTAAAAGATTGATTCCAGCATAGTCATTCACATGTCACTCCCGTTTCAAACAAAACCTGTGAAATACACAAGAACTTTGAAACGTTGATACTACGGAGGCCATCTGACCACCAAGCGATCATTAAGACAGAACCCGGTGATTTTCTTTATTCAATAGCCTGAAATATATTAAACTTTTAAGCAGCACTGTGCTGTATTATTTTATTTTAAATTTCGAAAGAAACAACTTCTTATCTATCAAAGTGTTTATTTTTTGGCACTTTATAATGAACTCATAATTGTTTTGGTATGATTTTCTATTGTTGTCTATTCAAAAGAAATTTTCACAATCAATTTATTATTCTATGTTGCTAAGAATAGGACCACAGTCACAAACTAATTCAATTACTTATCACAATACAGTATTTACAATTACTTATCATAATACAGTATTTACAATTACTTATCACAATACAGTATTTACAATTACTTATCACAATACAGTATTTACAATTACTTATCACAATACAGTATTTACGATTTTTCTCTGTCTTGGGATGCATCTTAAATCTAAATTCCATCTTAATTGGTGAACAAAAACTGAAAACAAGACCAATATTGAACATTTAAGAAAAATTGTGAGCTTTGTCCTGGACACTGTGATGTAAGAGGTTTTAATAGAAAGAAAAACTATGAAATGTTTAGATATTAACATCCTGGCCCAAGTTGTTCAGATGAAGGTAAACCCTAACCAGAATTTAGTGAAAAATTCAACTTGTCACCAATAAGGAACAAGGGCTTTCAAAGCAGAATTAATCCTACAACACATCAGTCTTACATACCTGCCAACCCCGGATATACTAAAAGAGGGTGATGACCCTCTTTTGAAAATAAAAAAGAGGGTTATAGCGCGCAAAGGCGTTTTTTGCAACAAATATAAGAAAAGTAGATATTAAATTAAAACTTTAATATTTTAATGATGTAAAAGGTACATTCTACCTTCATTGAACTGTTCTTCCAGCAGATCTAGCTAATCCTCATCCACAATACCAAATTCAAAGCTGAAAAATAAAAAGGTTTGTCAACAACACAACTTATAAAATAAATTCATAATAATAAATATGATACTGTGTTTTAACAGGCATTTTTTTATGTCAATTAAAATGGTCCTGACATTAACATGTCACATTCTGCTCGTATAAAATACCATTTTGTTTCTGTCAATGAAAATGGTCCTGAAAATAAGAAGTTACAACCTACTCATATAAAATACCAGTTTTATACAAGTAGGGTTTGAACTCATATTGTCAGGATCATTTTGATTGACAGAAACAAATCATCAAATGCCTGTGCGTGTTTTTGAATGTCTTTAGTAACGTTGTTTTTAGCACCAGATCCAACTGAAATATGCTATTACAAAGACTTGAGTGCAGAATGCAGCGTTTGGTCCACGACCGCCTGACTTTATACACTATAACTCATTTCCCTACGACATTTGATATGTGCACAATTATTTTTTCTTTTAGCATTTCGTGAAGTAGAACCTGAAAGTCCCGATATCGACCTCTTCCTTCAAGAAGACATAACGTTACCTTCAAAATAAGATATATTCTACGTAAATACAATTGTAAAAACAAGTCTATTATTCGTTAAAACACCTGACAAATAACTTGTCGGCAAGTTCAGTAACAACGGTCTTTATATAAACATTTGTAAAAACAGTTCTAGTATATGTATACGTATATAAACAACTCACAACTTACCTGTTGGTGAGAAACGGAAACAGGAAATAGATCATCTTTTTTATGAAGAAGGATGGAAAAGTCTAGAGAATTCCGAGTGATTTTGGTAACTTCTAATATACGAAAATATTCCGGGTGAAAACGGGTGAAATTGACGAAATCCGGGTCAACATCGTAACCCGGCGTGTGGAGTTAATAAAGCGGGTGAAGGGCTAAAATCCCGGGTATAACCCGACGAAATCGGGTCACTTGGCAGGTATGGTCTAATTTGTCTCAACCAATTTATAACAATGAAGTGATATCCGAGGTTCTGAATTTTGTTATGTTCATATTTTCGAATTTCCCCTCACCACTGGTAAACTCTAACCAGCCTTTGAGCAACAGAGGCCTGGTCTTCCGTGATGTTTGAGCACTTACTACTCTTTTTGTAATAAGTCACTTTGAATCATTGTGACCCAGCCAACAACTCTGTTAGGTTAACAGGGACAAGTTCAGATATTGGAGCAAAATCTCCTTCAAGATGGGAAGAGTTACCTAAGGGAGCTAATTGGGAAAATAATCTGATGGTATGTATACCTGACAAAATGTCCAGGAGGCACTCTTTGAGGTCAATATTTGTTAGATTATTTTGGAAGAGTACAGCAAGATAATAATTGATTATATATATTTTGTCATTTAGAGATAATTTAAGGATACAAATGTCACATTTTTTTTTTTAAAACTAAGGATTTAATAGATATTATTGAAGCTATCAGTTCTAGGTGTGTGGGGTTCTCCTTTGCATGGGGAGTAATAAAGTATCTTATATTGTATTTTTGAATGATGCCAGTTGGGATCACCCACATCAAAATGTGTTTGAGAGACACAATTTAATTTGAAAATTTAGAGCAAGGAAATTGCAGATCATTTATTTTAGGTCATATGCCACATGAAAAATTAACTTCATTACAGGGTCGGGGAGGATCATACATCAGCTACTGACATATGTACTTAGGGGAATCGCTGTAATAAGGCTGGGACCAACACCTCTCGCCTTCCTTTTATTGGCTCGTCTTTACTGGCCTCTTCAGGTGCCTTTCAGGGACTGATTGATGGTACGGGGTATTCATCCGTGGGTTCCAAATCTCAATGGAGGTTTGATACATTGATTTGGTGTGTGGGTATTACGTTACCACTGTGACCACCCATGTCATCGTACACTGTCACAGATGTAGTAGTTATGATCAATCTATACCACGACCCCTGACCTCCGTAGTAACAATTCCCCATAGGCGATTACTAACGTTTAGAAATTTTATCTTTGTGTGATATGATTTGGTTGCTTCTCTTTCGCCAGCCGCCATTGTTAGGTACAATATTTTCTCATATTCCTGACAGAATGCTTCTATTGTGGACGCTGATTTATTTGTTCTCCCAATATTATACTAGTGTGTGTGCCATAGGTGGCTTTGGTATTTATCTGACAGATCTGTGCAGGAGTTTCCTTCCCTTGTCTGTGAGAGTTGTGGCTGGTCTAGTCTCTCAGCACACGTTATCATTGGTCCATTGCTCGATGGTATTGCGCATTGAAAACTGAGCTATTGTAAAGAGTTTGTGATTCATTGTAGCAAGTATATAGCTGGCCACAAAGTAAAGGCATTTATCCTAGGACATATACATATTATTACTGTATATATAAATACCTAACTTGTTTGACATGTACAACATCATGTCTTACTGCTTTAATCTTATTCTGGTGGAAGATTGAAGTATGAAAGGGTGCCTTTTTTCCTGTTGTTTATAAACAGTTGTCTTTTTAGACGTATGTCTTAAATAAATTTGTTGATATGAAAAAGTTTTTTTATAAGACATTCCTAAATACTGTCTATCCAGATAATCTGACCTTTTAGTATATATAGCTAGGTTTCTAGGTAAGAAGTATCATTTATACACATATAGGTACTTTATTTGTCACCTTATACAGGTCCTCTTTAGACAAATGTCACAACAGAATCACTAGTCTGTACTTGTATTACACTGAGGATGAGTAACCCAGATATCAGTAGATTTCAATCCGACCTGTAAGAGTAACTTCTGAGAATTGTCTTTGCTCTATTTTGTAAACCTGCTGCTGGTATGGTACTTAGATCATTTTTTTTTTTCTCTGAAAAATCAACTCATTATTTTTGACACCTACCAGTAAATGTTTGTGTGGTACTGCTGATAATGAAATAGTTTTTATTTAATAAAAAGTATCTTGTAGTTTAAACATTTAAGTTTCCAGCCTTCCAGCACCACATGACAGTTTCCTACCACAGAACTAACATCTGTAAACAGCAGCCATTCCAATATTCCTGTCATGTTTCAAGATAATTACCCCAACTTTTTTTGGAACAAGAAATGCAGAGATTGACTTGACCAGAATTGATTTTTGACATATAAACACTAAAATGCACTTTGTTGTTGTGTTGCTATGATGTGAATATAAGATATGCTGACCTTGAACTATTATCTAGGACTTAATGCTAATTAATCCCCCTTTTCTCTATAGGTTGTTTAGTTATCTTGTTGCTATTTTAGAGACACTAATTGCCTTACTCTGTTTTCAGCATCATTGATCCTGTTATGATGGTGACAAGTTCATCAGAAGTTGACATTGAAACCTTACGACTTTGTGCAATACTAGGCATATGATCGTAATCAATTGTCTAGTATAAACAAATACTATGTGTGTCCTCTGTATGACCTGAAGTTATTTTTGTTGCAGATCTTGACAAGTTTACGCCAATTTCATTTGAGCCAAGGTTGATGTCCAACTTCCCGATGGTGCTGCCATCTCACAGCCGATTTGTTGTAAAGGTGTTCCAACCTAGTGGTCAGCCTGAGCCTACACTAAGGTGGGTAGTCCTCAGCCTTAATCAGCCTATACCTGCTTCAACCTGCAATTTCATACTTCATCTGCCTACATTTTCCCTCTGCCTACATCTTATCCTTTATCGGCTTACTGTATACCAGGAAATGTTCACCGCAGTTTCTTAAAATATTTTTGCCTTCTGCGACATGAACAAATTTAATAAACCAGGGAATATTAGTACACAGCATGGAATATATATCATAGCACTAATGTACCTCATGTTCAGCCTATATCTTCATCTTCTATGAACATGCACCCTTCTTCAGCATTAGTCCATCTTCATACTTGTTAACCTTTAAATTCACCATTTAACGGCATGTATATAAGACTAAGGAAAAAGGAGAAAACTGAAGTGGAAGGGAGGAAAAAATAATCATACCTGCTTTGAGTCAGCATATCAAGTGAATTATACCTGTAAAGTCTTATATATCGTAATGAAGTTGCAAAAGTGGGCAAGAGGCCTTTTTTTTTACAAAGTATTGTAACTGTATTAACTTTTAGCCAGGACAGTCATAACAGGAGAATTCCTGTACCAATTATGACATGATTTCTATAAACTAGTCTCCAAGGTTATGAATTCATAGTTTGTAGTAGCTAGACCACTGTATGTATAAGTACCTGGCTGGGGCCAGTGAGGTGTGGTGATTTAACTTTGTGAGGGGGATAGAGCTTATAACCAGCTGCAATCACACACGCCATTCTTACACTTACTGTTTACATGGTAAACTAATCAAGACTGCTGTTCACACAAGAGAAAACTATATTTACAGAAACAATAACATGAAAAATCCAGATGAAGCTGTTTTTGTAAAAACTCCCCTCACTGTGTTATAAAAGTACATCCCCTCTACCGAGTCTCTGACTCTAGTTCCTGTGTACTTCAAGGCTGCAATACACCATTCTGAAATGGAGTTTCCTTTTTTTGCCATTAAATAAGTGACAACATTTTCATTCTTTTCATCTTCTTTCGCTGCAGAGAATTAAAAGGTTTTATTTTACAGATAAAGTATACTTGAGGTTAGTCGTAAAAACTAATGAAGTATGCAGTGCGAAGTCTACTACAGGGTCAAGGGAGAGAGATCCGTGACAAGGACAAGCTTACAATACAACTGTGTTAGCACACAATCCACCAAAACGTAACATAACCATTTCAATAGTCCCTTCAAATGTTAGGTAGCCATAATTTAGGATGTTATGTTGTCTGGGGATGACGTTGGTGGTGTGGACAGATTTGTATGACCTCCGGGGCCAAAGGTCATTGCTATGGTGAATCAAACATCACATTGAATAATCATGTTTGCCATTTTGTTTTTCTTGTAGTAGCCATAAATAAGATAAAACATCTGCTTGGTATCGGTGGTTTAAGGACTTTGGATGTTTTGTGCTATATTAAACAGCAGTAATATTGCCAGTGAGCTTGTCCCTGAGATTACGTCTTATCTCCCCTCCTTCCTGGATAGTTGGCCTCCTCCCCACTTATTAGCTGTTCAAGTTTCCTCACCTGTCATGCTAATTGTAGCCCAGGGAGATGTGTTCCCTGTAGTGAATTCATTATGACTACTCCCCTCCACCATATATTGACAGCTCTTTTTGTCTGACCCTCAGTTGTCTTATGGCATGTCAATATGTTGTTTGTATCATTACCCTAGAAATCAAGGTCATGACAAGAGGTCAAAGTTCAAATCATTGTTATGCTTATATGCACCTTGCCTTTTTAATTGCTGAACTTTTTCTTACAAAATTTCAAATATATGTGTATTGATGAACAGAGTGTTGTGTAGCACTTTAAGGTTTTTCCTTTAAGGTCAAGGTTATGACAATTAAGGGATCAAAGGTCAAATCTGTTGAATGCTTTTCCTGACCATGACGTCCGATAGCTTTAAAAATATCTTATGAAACTTCACAAATATGTGGGTCCTGAACAGATGGAAAGAGTCTGAAATGATCCTGGGACCCTCTTCGGTGCTATTCGCTATATTGCTCCAGTAATTTGTCTGCATCTGTTATTTCTTTGAAGAAAGTTGAAGGTTTTCAAAATAGAAAACGAAACAGCATCTTGAAATGCTGTTTGCATACATAATAAGGTTATTTTGAATTTTATTATCCAGCAATAAAAAAATAACTTTAATATAGTTATAGGTGCATCTGGTTTTCTTTTAGTTTATGGGAAAATATAATTTAAAAATGTAAAAGTGTCGTCAGTTTCAGTTTGAGTATAGATTGATTTTTTGAAATAGGATTTTTAAGGTCCTTGTAAAACTTGTGAATTTTATAGACTTCTCTCTTCAATCCTTCACTTGTGATAACATAAAGACTGGCTTCTTCAAAACACTCATGTAAACACCACAAGTATTTTCATTCTCTCTCGCTTTGTTTTTGATGTCGGGTATTATTTGGTGGTGAAGTATGCTAAGCTTAAGTATTTTCAGTATTAAAATTAAGGGGCACTCACAAAGGCTAACAAACAAAAATAGTTCTGATTTTATAACACTTGATTCAAGATTGAAGAAAATGCTATAAAAAATTCAATAGTTACTTTTTCGTTATGTAAAGGTTACCAGAAATGCAGACTGTTACAGTAAAACTACTTTCTTGTTCATTAAAAATGATGTAACACATCTTGGGTGATTCTCTCTTTGTCATTGAGAAACAGAATACACAGAGGCAATGTGTTACATATAACCCAAAAGGGATCAGTCTTGGTGATGCCTCATTCAACATATTTTTTAAAGAAAGAAGAAAATCTCCATGAAAATTTGCAAAACAACTATCACCATCTTTCAAGCGATTTCTGGCAATATTTTAGAAGTATAATTAATTTTTCAAATTCATAGTTTTAAGTGATGTAGTTTTTCATTGGATTTTTTCCACATTTATGTGTCACTAAACTAACACATCCTCAAACAAATCATCCAGTATGAGATGTGAGGTTTGGTTTTCATATATTATAGCAGTGCCTTCTGTAATCTTTCCTCTCATTTTCAACATTAGTTTAACATGCGCCCCCAGCAGGGTTTGTCTTTTGTTCAGGGTTGTTACACAAGTGATAACAGGGATGGTAATCTCTAATATGTCTGTCATAAGTTTATTACACGTAGGTCCAATCTGTTTCCATCGTAAAAATGCTTCACGCTACAACTGCACAATGGCTGTAACTACAGAAACCATGGTGAGCTATAGTCACATGACAAATATCGGAGTTAGATAAATATTTACATCGTAAATTTCGCCTTTTTGGCAAAAACATGTTCCGTGTACTTTGTATTCTGTTTTTCATCTTTTTGCTGTCGTCAATGTTTGAAAACAGAGGCTAATAACCGCGGATGTTCACCTCGGAGCATCCATTGGAACTGTTTTGCTATTTCACACAGAATGCGAAAGAAAAACTTTCTGCAGAAGACATTACATAAGATTTTTGCGAGCGGAGTAATAAGATTTTTTGCGAGCAGAGTAATTAGGCCCCAGGTTGTGTTTATATAGATATTGTTATTTACGCCACTAGAGATATGCAAACATTTGCATACCATGTTATTAATATTGTGTAGCGTGGCTTTGTCGTAAATTCTGTATTTGAGCGAGACATGTATAACTACTTCCATCTGTATATCCCTATATCTGATACTGCGGAGAATTTCCATCAGGGACCGAAGATTGGCTTGTAATTCCTTTAAGAACAATTGTTCTGATAATGGGCCCTCGCTTGTTACTACCCACATTTATGATAAAGAATTTCATCTGTTGGGACCATTTATGCATTAAATAGGAAATCTGGAAATGGCGGACACATGATTGCCTAAAAAATGTCAAGAGTTAGTATGGATCATATTTAATAAGAAACGTTTGCCAGAATTTTGAAAATGAGTGGTGTAATTCTTATCAGACATTGCTTGACTATAACACAGGAAAGGCTCTGCCTAATGCTGGGGATCTCATAACTAGAAATGTAATTTGATTGGTCAAGATGTTGATCATAGCTTAGCCAATCCAATACTGATAATTTGTCTTATTATTATTATTCAGGAATTATTAATTTTGTTATACAGTTTTTGTAGAAATGTTTTGTCTGAATTATTGAAAATATGCTGTAAAAGTTACTCAAAGATAACAAAGTGCTTAGATTTCTGTTGCTGAAGTTTTGGCCATTTACTATTATGCATGCGTTAGACTGACCTAAGTCGACTAGATCTGTCTGATAGCTACAATAACAGGCAGTGATGAGTAAGATTCAGCGTTATCAGTATATAATCTCAACTTTGATGTTAATTTATGCAAATGAATCATTTAGATGTCAATTGTTTGATATGCAAACATGCATAATTTGCATATGAATTACATTTTTAATGAAGGGCATATGATTTTTGTGGAACTAACTGCCATTCATTTGCATCGTTTTGTAGATTGTTCATGGAGATTTGAACACTGAATTAGCAACGCGTCATGCTGTATTTATTATGTTATTTTTACGTTTGTGACATAACACCTTATACAGTTACATAGGCTGACAATTTTTTCCTTTTTTAAATGAGATTTTTTTTTATTTGAAAAAGTTTTATGGTGAATTGTTAGTGAGCTGTTGTAAACTTTTGATGTCAACACATGCACACTTGACGTTATCTCTGAGATCAGCTAGAGATGCTATCTGGAGGTAGCCTGTTAAAGACACACAAGAGCTAGCGCACAACAAAACACTACCTCGGGACAATGGCCGACGCTCCTTATCAGGGAGCAACATCACTTCTCTGGCTTTTTGTTCAGTTACATTACCACGGAAACCATCCAAGCAGTAAATTTATTTGCATTTTGAGAAAAGACTTCTGATATAATCATCTGAATTATGTTTCTGCGTATATATAATCGGGAGACAAAGAAAAGTCGAAGACATCTGGTGTGTAATTTTTGTAAGAAATATATGATCAACAAGGACGCTAAAAAAAGGTCGGCCATTTTTATCAAAGGAGATATTTCAAGGTCACGTGTATAATGTGAAAGAGCACAACCTGGTATGTCTATGGTGACCCATAATAAAGTACAAAAATCACTTAGCTTTATTCGATACAAATGTGCCTACTTTGATGGGGAATGGCGAAGGAATTCGTAAGGAGTAGTTAACTCTCAATCTAGTTCTCCTGGTCATACATTCTCAATGGATATAGTTTTCTCAATTACTTTTCTTTCCACATTTCCTCTCTAAACGGCCTAGGGCACTCCATAAAATCAATCTTGGGGTCAAGGTCAACTAAGGTCAAATAAAATTGCCTTATGCACTATACTGTGTTGACTTACTGTCAGCTAGTTTTTTACGATTGGCGGCAACATTTGTTATATAACAGCACGGAATTGAAATTGTAATTATATTTGAAAATCATTTCGACAGTTATCACCGTACTTAGACATACACCTATTAAACCATTTCTTGGAGGGTTTAAGAAGAACGATCCCAAATAATCAATGGCTAAATATTCTATCTAATATCACGCCATCCAAAGTATTATTGTTCAAAAGTTTTGGAAAGAGCCCATCAAAAATGATCTATATCCCGGACTAATATTGTAGCAGCAATTTAGGCAAACGTTTCTGCTGGGGTCCGATGGCAATCTTGTGAATATAATTGGAAAGTTTTGAAGTTGAGGCAGGTGTGTAACCAGATAAGTGTGTTATGTAACGTGAGGATTTTGGGGGGATTTTCACAACTTTGGCACAATGTCAAGAACATACGCAGATACATTTTATCTAGATACTTCTTGGGACAAATCTCCAACATTAATCTCAACTTGTCATAAAATTAAGTCCATTTCCCAATTTGATGCATTTTATTTGCTTTTGCAGATGGTATGATCGTAACGATTTGCTGATTGGGGATTCTGGTCAGATCCACGTGGAAGAAGACAACCTTGTCTTTGAGAACCCACAGGAAATGGATTCTGGGAACTACACATGTGTTATTGTAAACATTGCTGGAGAAAAACGTCAAAATGTTTGGATCACCGTTTCAGGTGAGGAAATATCTCAAAAACATGTCAAACATTCTAGTCAGAAAAGAATCTTTCTTCTGGAAAAGACAATTTCATTAATATAAAATGTACATATCATGTCATTGCTAGTCTATCTCAACACACAATGAATGATATAACAAATCTACACTGTTGAATAAACAGTTGATTCTGATTATATGACCTTACACAGTTTTAAGTTTGAATGTTCAAAGAGTCTCATAGTTATTGCGATGGCATATCATATGACAAGACCAGGTGATGTTATCTACTGTTAAACATTTAACGCCACTTAGCTACACGAGGAAAGAAAAAAAAGGCACATGGTCATGTAATAGACAAATTTCACATCAGGAGGTGAGCTTTGAAGTCCAAATACCGACTTCCCACTATATCCCCATTCAACATGGCTACCTAGCGCTCTTACTACATTCTATTTAGAATCCTTCCAAGACGCTAATGATTTGGAATGGGCCATTTCTGATTTTCAATTGACGCTGTTTGCTGTAGGAAAACTCCATTAGCAGTATAAGACATTAATAGAGGTTTCCTTTCCCTATAAGCTTAGGGACAGATAGAAATGATAAACAGTCTTGTTGTCTGCTACTTATATGATTATCAGACTTGCATACTGTGATGCTCGTACCATTACATTTCTGGCGCGTTTACCTACAACTAGTAACAGGAGGAGATAACTAACAGCACTCCTCTTTCTTCAGTTCTTTGTCAACCTTATTTGTCGCGTAATGAAGAGAAAGGACCAAAATTAGCAGTTCACTTTAATGTTGAAGCATATTCAACTATTATATGACATAAAACTTTAAATTCTAACTTTCTATTTCACTTCTTTTTAAAGTCTAAATGAAACATGAAACAAATTATTTTAATTTCAAAAACTAAATGTTGAAAATAAAATCTAATCTTATAATTTAAAAAATCTTTTTGAAATTATAGCGATCTTGAGCATTAATGCAACCGTCATGACAACAGATGAAAGAAAGTTGGTCAATTGGATTTGGCTGGGTGGGACACTTCATGTGTTATAGTGTTCTAGTGTCTATGGTCCATAATAGTGTTGAAATCTTTTCCACGCTGGTTCTATGCAAAATGGTTAATTTGTTGCGGATTTTTACAAAAGCATTACATAACCTGCTAAGATAGCCTTTCTTGCCCCTACCACTGCTCCACGCAACAAGAGTTCCTTGGCATACCAATTTCATACACAACGCATTTCATTTTAACCAGCTTTATATGCAGTTGATTTAAATTTGGCGCATTAGCTTGGAACTGGTACCTGTAATTCTGTCTGATGTGTTTAAGTGGAGTTATGTCTGGAGGAGGTATGATGAATGTAATATACACCATCTGTATAGGCAAATGGTACCCAGCATTTATTGTGTGTTATAGATATGGGAAAGAGATTGGGAAGAAAACCAACAGAGGTTTTGTTTGGTACATTTTAGTAATATGAGTTTTGTTTTTATGGCTACTCATTGTCTGGAAAGCTGAAGTTGTATGCAATTTTGGTATGATTAAGGTAGAATTTTTCTACATTATCAATCATTTTCAGAAGATATAAACAACTAAAAATCAAAATCAAAAATGACTTTTCTTTATAGTGTTTTGTGCAATAAAATACTTTTTCTGATGATTGTTATTTTAGACTAAAAAAAAAGAATTTGATATTTTTAGGTGAAATATAATATAAAATTAATCTGACCAGATATCTATAAAGTTTACAGACAAGATATATTTTGACATTTTATATATTTCATCAGTCCATAAATGTCTACAGTGGTTAGAAAGGTATTAAAAGTAGTGAGATGCTTTGTAGTAGAGCGTCTGCTTTAAGGTCTACAGTGAGAGGTGCCTGTACCAGGTATTACAATTCCATATATCTTAGTGATTGTCTAACAGTGATATGTTTTCCAGTGCCCCCTATCATCCGACGGCCACCACAGCCTCAGGAGGTCGAGGAGGACGGCTTAGTGACCTTCAACTGCCAGGCGACTGGTACCCGACCCCCTGTTACCACAGTGATATGGGACAAAGACGGCGAATATGTGAAATCGGTAAAAATCATTAATTGTCCAATGCAATGGTTTAGATCAACAGTTTATTTGGTATTTGGTAATATGCTAATTATTAGCTCACCTGGTGAAATCTTCTCTGGAAGTGTGTGATTAACATCTGTTATATTTGGTCAGATTGAGTAATGAAGCTTCAGAAACAATTAAAGGTCTGACCCCAGGAGGCGGACGGAAAGGGCCAAAACGGGGTCATTTGGCCATATTGTTCTGAGCAACATCTCTTCTGAAACTATCAGATATATTTCAACCATGCTTGCTTGAAAACATCCTCAGGTGATTATGATTAAAATGTGAAAACAGAGAGACGTACGAAGACCTACAAGGGGCTGAGGTAAAAGAGGTTAAAACTTGGAAATAGTTGAGTTACCAACCCTATACTATAACCAATATATGCAGTTGCTGGTCATGAAGATACTAGTACGATATCTATGGTCTGGCCTTAACCCTAGGGACTTATTTACAGTATGAGTATAGTTTGTGATGACAGCCCAGGCTCTATCTAGATCTGGGCCTCTGTTTGTATGGGCTAGCAGGATATGCCAAGTAGAGTATGTGTCTATAGTTTTTGGCAGATTTGTTTTTTAATAAAAAAATATCTTTGAACACATTATTTCAAAACTTCTTTCAAATGTTCATACTGTGACTTTCAACCAAATTTTACGTCGTAACATACCTTTCTGAAGTACATTTATGATTTAGTTTTCTTCATTTTCTTTAATATCTCATATTTGTGACATGTTTATTTACCAGATGAAATTATAAAAAATCCTGACATACCACATTATATGTATATTGAAAGTGACATATATTGTGATCTGATTGTACAGGTGCGACAGTTTCTGATTTACTCTTGACAGCGATATGTAATTATTCAAAATTAATGGATTGCGGTATTGTGCTTGGTTCAATGGGAGATGGATTCTGTAATGGTAGATTGTGCACCCTGCCTGTGTAAATATGTTTACACACCTGTTCTGTACAAAAGCTCGTTTATGACAGGTAAATAGTAGATCCAGGTCGTGCATCTGTCAGATCGAGTTATTATGGGGGGGGGGGAAAATAGGTGTAAGACAGGAGTCGTTTATGGGACTTGTTGTTTTTAACAATTTTTACTTAAAGGATCAAATTGGCAATAACCCAGCAGGGCTTTTGATTGGGAGGTGGAAAGGAGGATTTATTAACCCACCCTGTAAAACATAACCCTTTTGTACTGTATTTGGTATTAAGAACACAAATCACAACAGAATTCCAAATAAACAATAAAAAATGAACATTTCTATTTTTGCTGTACAATGTAACGTTGTAATTTTACAGTCAGTTAAACAAGTGACAAAAAGGCTGGAGACGAATGGGTTTATTGGAGTTATACTGCAAAGGAAGCAAACTTTCCAAGGCTAACCTAAAACTGTTGTTAAAAATGCTGAGGGTTTCATAGTTGGACTATTGTGAACTAGTTCTATTGTGGGATAATTTACATTGTCAAAAGTTTTTAAATATGTCCCTTTGTTTATATGCATGCTAAAATAGCTTTGTGTGTGGAAGTATTGATACTGGTTCATGTGAATGCAGGGATTACTATAAGTCGGGCTACATTCTCTCATTGTAGGGGTCAAGTCGCCATCGCATGGATTTAAACAGAGGAACACTGACAATTAGTGATGTCCAAATGCAAGATGCTGGAGCATACGCTTGTGTCGCAAATACCACGGGACAGGATCTTGTCTTCTCTGATAGGGCCTACCTTCGTGTCAGAAGTAAGTATCTTCTCTGATAGGGCCTACCTTCGTGTCAGAAGTAAGTATCTTCTCTGATAGGGCCTACCTTCGTGTCAGAAGTAAGTATCTTCTCTGATAGGGCCTACCTTCGTGTCAGAAGTAAGTATCTTCTCTGATAGGGCCTACCTTCGTGTCAGAAGTAAGTATCTTCTCTGATAGGGCCTACCTTCGTGTCAGAAGTAAGTATCTTCTCTGATAGGGCCTACCTTCGTGTCAGAAGTAAGTATCTTCTCTGATAGGGCCTACCTTCGTGTCAGAAGTAAGTATCTTCTCTGATAGGGCCTACCTTCGTGTCAGAAGTAAGTATCTTCTCTGATAGGGCCTACCTTCGTGTCAGAAGTAAGTATCTTCTCTGATAGGGCCTACCTTCGTGTCAGAAGTAAGTATCTTCTCTGATAGGGCCTACCTTCGTGTCAGAAGTAAGTATCTTCTCTGATAGGGCCTACCTTCGTGTCAGAAGTAAGTATCTTCTCTGATAGGGCCTACCTTCGTGTCAGAAGTAAGTATCTTCTCTGATAGGGCCTACCTTCGTGTCAGAAGTAAGTATTCAAAGACTGGGTCTGCCTCCATATCAGGGATAAACATATATAATTAGGACCTACCTTCGTATCACAAGTAGGTATGTCTGATCAGAACCTGTGTCTGTGTCAGAAGTAGGTGTACATATAGTTAGGGCCTTCCTCCTTGACAGGAGTGAGTACATTATATACATAGTTAGAGCTTACCTCCATTTCAGGAATAAATATACATGGTTAGAGATATAGGTATAATTTCGGAGATACATTGTTCATTAATCATATTAACAGATAGTGATTCTGCTCCTAGAAATCTAATGTGGTGCTCCTCTCAAAAAAGGTGTAAAATGTTTAGTAACAATGTACTTACGTTACAGAAAAGCTGAAGTTTGACCCTCGACCAGAGAATACCTTCATCGAGCTTCTTGACCAGGATGCCAGCGTACCATGTTTTGCTGAGGGAGATGGACAAGTCCGCATCAAATGGTTTAAAGATGGGCGCATCAATATTGCTCCACATGTCGCGAATGTCGAAGGAACTCTTCACTTCTACAAAGTACAGCGATCTGACTCCGGTCTGTATACCTGTCAGGCTTACAACGACAAGCAGGGAGCCATCGATGTCACCATCAACATCGACGTTGTCGGTATGTACAACTTTCAAGTAACACTGTGTAATTATACAGAACTTAAAACTTACAGCTCCTTACAGCAAATCCACCATTATGTCTTCCTTTTATTCCTAATAAAAGAGGTTCCTTTCCTGTGGGAAAAAATGAATAATTTCAATCAACAGATGTATTTGTTAATGATAAAGTTAAAATTGTAAATGTAGTCTTTGTTTTCTATTGAAGAAAAAATTATTTCATTTAGTTTCATTACACACTTGCAGAACGTCCGCGATTCCAAGTACAGCCGAAGAATGCCACAGTGTTTGAAGGTCAGTCAGCCATGTTACACTGTGTTGCCAGTGGTGACCCGCCTCCCATGATCATCTGGGACAAGAACTACTTCACAGATGACTTTGACAAGACACGCGTCATTGTAAGTTACAAATGAAGTCATCTGTTGTGTTTTTAGCTCACCTGGTCCGGCGTCCGGCGTCCGGCGTCCGGCATCCGGCGTCCGGCAACTTTTTCCTTTAAAATGCTACTTGTCCTGAATGGCTCAGAGGATCTTGACCAAATTTGGTCAGGAACATCATTGGCCAAAGGGTTCTCAGTTTTGTATAAACGGAGGGTATAACCCCCCTGGGGGCAGAGGGGCGGGGCCAAATAGGGGGAAAATAGGTAAATCTTTAAAAATCTTCTTCTTCTCAACCAATAGAAGAATTTTGACCAAATTTGTCCTAGAGCATCTTTGGACAAAGGAGACTCAAGTTTGTATAAACGGAGGGTGTGGCCTCTTTGGGGGCAGAGGGGCGGGGCCAAATAGGGGAAGTAGAGGATTTTTTCTCTCCTACTATACAAGTGAAGGGATTTAAACCAAATGCAGTCTGAAGCTTGGTCAGGAGCATCATTGGCCAAAGGGTTCTCAGTTTTGTATAAACGGACGGTATAGCCCCCCCTCGGGGCAGAGGGGCGGGGCTAAATAAGGGGAAAAAAGGTAAATCTTTAAAAATGTTCTTCTTCTCAACCAATTGAAGGATTTTGACCAAATTTGTCCTAGAGCATCTTTGGACAAAGAAGACTCAAGTTTGTATAAACGGAGGGTGTGGCCCCTCTGGGGGCGGAGGGGCGGGGCCCAATAGGGGAAATAGAGGATTTTTTTTCTCCTGCTATACAAGTGAAGGGATTTTAACCAAATGCAGTCTGAAGCATGATTAGGGACAAAAGAATCAATTTTGTATAAACTGAGGTGTGTGGGCCTCCTTCTAAGGGCAGATGGGTGGGGCCCATTAGGGGAAATAGAGGAAAACATCAAATATCCTTCTCCTTTTGTACCGATGAAGGGATTTTGACCAAATTTGGTCTGGAGCATCATTGGCCAAAGGGTTCTCAGTTTTGTATGAACGGAGGGTATGGTCCCCCTGGGGGCAGAGGGACGGGGCCAAATAGGGGAAAATAGGTAAATCTTTAAAAATCTTCTCCTCAACCAATTGAAGGATTTTGACCAAATTTGTCCTAGAGCATCTTTGGACAAAGGAGACTCAAGTTTGTATAAACGGAGGGTGTGGGCCTTCTGGCGGCATAGGAGCGGGGCCCAATAGGGGAAATAGAGGATTTTTTTTCTCCTACTATACAAGTGAAGGGATTTAAACCAAATGCAGTCTGAAGCATGCTTAGGGAGAAAAGAATCAATTTTGTTTAAACTGAGGTGTGTGGATTCCCCTTCTTTGGGGCAGATTAGTGGGGCCCATTAGGGGAAATAGAGGAAAACATTAAAGATCCTTCTCCTTCTGTACCGTTGAAGGGATTTTAACCTAACCAAACTTGTTTTAGAGAATCTTTGGGCAAAGGGAATTGAATATTTATAAATGGAAGATGCAACTTTGTTACTTGTACTCCTTTGATAAACCTGAATGGTACTCAGCAGGTTTTAAATTGAAAAATAAAATACCAGGTGAGCTATTAAGGCCCCTGGGCCTCTTGTTAGTGAATATCTTCAGTTTTATCAAGTTTTATGCAAAGGTACAAAATACCTTGAACTAGCTCAGAGTTCCAAAGGCCAAGGTCATCATGACTATTTATAGAAATTAGCCGACCATTTTAGTGACATCACAGCAGGAACTTCAGATTTTGATAAAAGTTTACTAATAGGTCGAGTATGAGAATACTATTCTGGGAAACAAACATAATTAAAAAAATTATAGAAATTTGTCCCCAAAAAAAGAGAGGCTACTTTGCATGGTAATGGGGCGATTCATGTCTTACTGACATATTCTTTGATTATTTTTTGTCGTTTCAGAAATACAGCAATGGAACATTATACCTCAGCAAAGTTTATATTCAAGACAAAGGAAAATATGGATGCACAGCAAACAACACAGCTGGGTCTATCCGCAGGGAAGCTTACTTAAATGTTGCTAGTAAGTACTGTCCTATGTCTGCATGTCTCTCTTTCTGTCTCTTCCTATTTCTCTTTCTGTCTCTCTCTATCTCTTTCTCTCTCAGTGTCTATGACAACCTTTTTTAGTATCTTAGTTGTGTGAGAGTTATTTCTTGGTGAAAGTATATTGGTAACAGCCCAAATACCACCAACATGGACTAGAGATTTAATTCAATTTTGAGAATAACGCTTTTGTTATCCATTAGAAAACTATTGTTGTTAAAAAACTGAGATGTAAGCATTCATCTTGCATGAGGTGGTATTAATTTTAGTTTTTCTGTATTATAGCTTGTTTTAGTGGTGGTCATGATAATCATACTGCTAGGAAGTCATATAGCCCACAAACAGTCTCAAGGGAGGCTACTCTTACTGGTTAAAAATAATGAAAAGGAAAATAACGTAAGGTGTGTTTCAGTACAACAATGGTAAAATTGATAGATTATTACATATGGTACTGTTTCTGTATAATGGTTTCCATACATAATAATATCTGATTTGCAACTGTTGTCGTCTGCTTGTCAGTCTCGAAGGATCACATAACATGTATATATGTAAGGAACAGAACTGTAAATAAATACAGAAAATGTCTCTGTGATATATGTTTTAGAGCAGAATTGTAAATATTTGCAGCATATGACTCTATGAGTCACTATGGCGACTTGCGGTGGAATTCTAGTGGTAACTTGCACGTGCAAGGACGAAGGATCTCATTATTGACTCTGTTGTTCTGCCTTGTACAGCTGTGTTCATGGACGTTTTCCCCATAAGGATGCTTTTATCATTCCATGTTCATATATATATATATATATATATCTAATCACGTTAAACTTCATGTCACTATGGCAACAATGCCAGAAAATAGATAAGTAAACTGTTTGACTTCTGTGCTGCATGTGACTTCATGGCCACCGTTTTGTCAGCCCTAACTCATCATCTCTCATTGGGAGAAAGATTTCGTCATTATGTACAGCATCTGACTTATTCATAATACTTGATTAATAAAGACATTTTGTTTAGAATTTGACTGGATTTTGTTGTGCTTCACGCTTCTTGATGTGATCAACATTTCCCATTTATAGACTTCATTTCTTTCAACTCTTATTAGCATGGGTTTCCTAGTTTTGCAAAAGATTGATAGCTTTCATTGAACCTGTGCTTCCATTCTGTGGGTCTTAAGGCATAGTAAAAGTGACCTCGTAGAATTGGTACAAGATCTAGATGTATACTTGTCACTGCATCAATACCTGTATCCTAGAGGAGCCATTTTCTGGTATCTTCTGTTTGAACCCCAGGATGACCTATACAAAAAGACTTCCCTGTAGCTGCTTATTGATTGGATGCTGCAAAAGGTCACCAGAATATGACCTGCTGTGTAATTCCCAGGGTTTTGATGCAGTGAACAGTTGATCTCTAACATTAGAAGAATAGAAAACCACCCTTATCATTAAGAAAAAAAACTTGTATGCTGCGATAGTTACCTGTACCTTAGATGGTATTCATTAGATTACAAGCTTTTGTTTGATATGGATTGATGAGTTTTTGCATTTATTCACAAGAGCTACTAAAATGTTTTTATTTAAAGAGAAAAAAGGGTGAACATAAACAAATTTCATATATTTGTCAGAAAAATGATATTGTTATATTTTATATTTTTGAAACATTTACAAATTCATTCTTTGATTGTTTAAATCCTTTTATATTTTTATTATAATGAATTTGAGAGAGATGGAGAATCGTGCTTCCATTAATCCTATTCTCTTAAAGTGATGAAAATATTTTGTAAAGAGTTGTAAAGGTTGTATTTTTGTGTTTTGAATTGGATATATGATTGTTTCCTTTTATAAATTTTATACTGAAAACAAATCTACTTTAAAGCAGTAATTGAAATGTCTTATATTATGGTGGTACAGATACAAATGGAAGTTCATTTTGTAACAATTTTCAATATAGACAGTTAATTACACTTCACCAAATCACTCTTACCTTGCCGAGGATTTGAAATTCAGATGACTATGGTGTGCGTTATTTTTGGCGGTCTGGTGATTCAACTTATAATTTTAGTTGATGGTTCTTATTTTACAAATGTCTGTTCTTAACTTTAAAATGTCCTCTAGTGGTTCTGAACATTCAATATTGCAAACGTTTCTTAACATTTAGTATCAGCATTTAATTTCCAACTACGGACTGAGACATGATTATGTGATACGGTCTGCTGTAATATATAACTAGCATTTTCTCCTTGTCGTTAACTTAGCTACCAACGACTACAATAAGTCCGCTGAACCAGATGATGAGGAAGGGTTTGACATGATGAAGACTATCATTATAGCCGTGTGTAGTGCAGCCGCATACCTCGCACTTGTGATTGGGCTGACTGCCTTCTGCAGTTACAGAATGCTGATGCAGAGAAGGAACCGCAAATCTCTCGGTTAGTAAAAACCAACTTTTTTATTATGGAATGCAAGTAACCATATTTTCTATATTCACTTCATCGCTGATCTGGACCAATTTTTAATGGACAAAGTAACTGTAAGAAATTTATTGGTAATATATCCTCACAGTAGAACATCAATTTTTATTACAGTGAAGTCGGAGAACGGGGACATCAGTAGGGAACAACACGAGTTACTGATGAAGGATCGGGACAGTGAGTCGAGGACACCCTTCCGTAGTGACAGTGACAACAGGTCCCACGTGTCGGGAATGTCCTCTCAGCCGTCCCACTCGTCCCAGTCCCAGTCCCAGTGTCCCTCACACGCCCGGAGTCGCCGGGGAAGCTACGACAGACTTCTATTCCCCCGACAAAACTTGCAGACCCTTGGCATGCTTGGTAGGTGCTGATTTTAAGTAGTTAATACTTAATACACATCAGTATAGACAATACTGTCAATGTTACTGGTGATGTTGGTATAAGACACATCAGTAAAGACAATGCTGTCAATGTCACTTGTGATGTTGGTATAATACACATCAGTAAAGACAATACCGTCAATGTTACTGGTGATGTTGGTATAAGACACATCAGTAAAGACAATGCTGTCAATGTCACTTGTGATGTTGGTATAAGACACATCAGTAAAGACAATGCTGTCAATGTCACTTGTGATGTTGGTATAAGACACATCAGTAAAGACAATGCTGTCAATGTTACTTGTGATGTTGGTATAAGACACATCAGTAAAGACAATGCTGTCAATGTCACTTGTGATGTTGGTATAAGACACATCAGTAAAGACAATGCTGTCAATGTTACTTGTGATGTTGGTATAAGACACATCAGTAAAGACAATGCTGTCAATGTCACTTGTGATGTTGGTATAAGACACATCAGTAAAGACAATGCTGTCAATGTCACTTGTGATGTTGGTATAAGACACATCAGTAAAGACAATGCTGTCAATGTTACTTGTGATGTTGGTATAAGACACATCAGTAAAGACAATGCTGTCAATGTCACTTGTGATGTTGGTATAAGACACATCAGTAAAGACAATGCTGTCAATGTTACTTGTGATGTTGGTATAAGACACATCAGTAAAGACAATGCTGTCAATGTCACTTGTGATGTTGGTATAAGACACATCAGTAAAGACAATGCTGTCAATGTCACTTGTGATGTTGGTATAAGACACATCAGTAAAGACAATGCTGTCAATGTTACTTGTGATGTTGGTATAAGACACATCAGTAAAGACAATGCTGTCAATGTCACTTGTGATGTTGGTATAAGACACATCAGTAAAGACAATGCTGTCAATGTCACTTGTGATGTTGGTATAAGACACATCAGTAAAGACAATGCTGTCAATGTTACTTGTGATGTTGGTATAAGACACATCAGTAAAGACAATGCTGTCAATGTCACTTGTGATGTTGGTATAAGACACATCAGTAAAGACAATGCTGTCAATGTCACTTGTGATGTTGGTATAAGACACATCAGTAAAGACAATGCTGTCAATGTCACTTGTGATGTTGGTATAAGACACATCAGTAAAGACAATGCTGTCAATGTCACTTGTGATGTTGGTATAAGACACATCAGTAAAGACAATGCTGTCAATGTCACTTGTGATGTTGGTATAAGACACATCAGTAAAGACAATGCTGTCAATGTCACTTGTGATGTTGGTATAAGACACATCAGTAAAGACAATGCTGTCAATGTCACTTGTGATGTTGGTATAAGACACATCAGTAAAGACAATGCTGTCAATGTCACTTGTGATGTTGGTATAAGACACATCAGTAAAGACAATGCTGTCAATGTCACTTGTGATGTTGGTATAAGACACATCAGTAAAGACAATGCTGTCAATGTCACTTGTGATGTTGGTATAAGACACATCAGTAAAGACAATGCTGTCAATGTTACTTGTGATGTTGGTATAAGACACATCAGTAAAGACAATGCTGTCAATGTCACTTGTGATGTTGGTATAAGACACATCAGTAAAGACAATGCTGTCAATGTTACTTGTGATGTTGGTATAAGACACATCAGTAAAGACAATACTGTCTATGTTACTTGTGATATTTGTATAAGACACATCAGTAAAGACAATACTGTCTATGTTACTTTTGATATTTGTATAAGACACATCAGTAAAGAAAATGCTGTCAACAATTCTTCAAACGAATTATTCTTCTTAACCACTGATTGGATTTAACTAAATTTGACTGGAAGCACCCCTAGGTGGTGGGGATTCAAAATTTTACAAATGGTAGGGTTAACCCCCCCGGGGGCTGAGGGGTGGGGTAAAAAGGGGACAATTTGGCTATATTGCTACAAACGCCTTCTTCTGTAGAACCGTGCAATGGATATCAATCATATTTTGTCAGAAGCATTCATGGGAGCCGGGGATTAAAAATTGTACAAATGGTTGGGCTCACCCCCAAGGGGGCTGAGGGGCGTGGCCAAAAGGGGACAATTTGGCTATATTGCTATAAACAACCTCTTCTGTAGAACTGTGCAATGAATATCATATTTGACTGGAAGCATCCCTAGGTAGTGGGTATTCAAACTTGTACAAATGGTGGGGCCGACCCCCAGGGGGCTGAGAGGCGGGGCCAAAAAAGGACAATTTGGCTATATTGCTTTAAGCGAGTTTTCCTCTGGAACTAAGAGATGGATATCAACCATATTTTACTGGAAGCATACCTAGGTAATGGGGATTCAAAACTGTACAAATGGTGGGGCTGACCCCCAAGGGGGCTGAGGGGTAGGGCCAAAAAGGGTTATTTGCTATATTGCTTTAAGCGACTTCTTCTCTACAGCTAAGATGGACATCAACCATATTTGACTGGAAGCATCCCTTGGTACTGGGGATTCAAAATTGTACAAATGGTGGGGCTGACTCCCCAGGGGGCTGAGGGGAGTGGCCAAAAGGGGGCAATTTGACTAAATTGCTATAATGACTTCTTCTGTAGAACTATACACTGGATATCAATCATATTTGGTCAGAAGCATTCATGAGAGGCGGGGATTCAAAATTGTACAAATGGTGGGGCTGACCCACCAGGGTCCGAGGGGCGGGGCCAAAAAGGGTATTTTGGCTATATTGATATAAATTTTGCCCCACCCTTGGAGACATAGTCTTTGGGTCATAACTTTGAAACGGTTGAGATCCCCACCCCAAAACTGTATATATACAAATGCTGGGCATAAAGAGACGAATGCAGTCATGATATAAGAATTGATTCCAGAGTCTGCTCCACCCTTGGAGACTTAACCCCTGGGTCATAACTTTGAAGCGGTTAAGATCCCAACCCCAAAACTATATATACAATTGTTGGGCATAAAGAGACGAATGCAGTCTCAATATTAGAATTGACCCCGGGGTCTGTCCTACCCTTGCAGACTAAACCTCTGGGTCATAACTTTGAAACAGTTGAGATCCCCACCCCAAAACTGTATATACAAATGCTGGGCATAAAGAGACGAATGCAGTCATAATATTATAATTGATCCTGAGGTCTGGCCACAATCCTAGGGACCTTGTTTCTGAGTCACACCTTGGAAACAGTTGAAATTCCCACCCCATATCCATACATGAAATTGCAAGGCATGAAAATCTAATACAGATAGGATACAAGGATTGTCCTTGGGGTCTGGCCCATTCCTTTGGATCTTATTTGGAGAATATTTTGCCATGATTACTTTGATATCCAGGTGAGCGATACAGGCCCTTAGGGCCTCTTGTTGCATTATTGTAATATTTTGGAACCTTTTTATGCCCCCACCACATTAAATGCTTCACTTTTTCTGTCATACCAACCTGTAGTCTGTGTGTCGGCCTATACAACTTCATGGTTATGTTTTGTGTTTAGCTCAATTTCTCTAATGTCAAATAGTCATCAAACTTCATATTTGGTTGTATCTTGAGGAGTACTTGACAAATATATCAAAAGTGGGTCACTGTGACAATTATTTCAGCTTCATCGGCTTTAGTTAGAGTTCTGTTTAGCTTCAGTTATTTGTTTGGACCTTTTTGACTCTATATCCATCAAAATAGGATGAGCAAGGACTTGAAAACATATTTTGGATTCTGTTTCTGTTTTGTTCATTAGGTACTTCTTCACATTTTACCAAACTTATCTTTGATTGGTTGGAAATTGGTTTTGGTGACATTTTGTTTATCTTGTTTTTCAGGGAAAGGTTCGTTTGGTGATGTTTTTCTAGCCAAAGCACGAGCTATCCGAGACAGTGAACCTGAAACTCTTGTCCTTGTCAAGACGCTACTCATCAAAGATGAGCAGCTGTACTTCGAGTTCAAACAGGAATTGGATATGTTTGCTAAGCTTGACCATCCATACATCGTTAAGTTACTGGGTGTCTGTCGCGAGGTGGAACCTCATTTCATGATCACAGAATACTGTGATTGGGTAAGTTTGTAAAGGTTTACACAACCTTGTCATAAGACATCAAAGTAAACAGAGAGAATCTTATTTTTATAAATAGCTTTTATTTTTAAGTGGTTAACATAATGAAATTCATGAAAAATTAGAGTTAGAATTACTTAAAGCTTATACTTTTCAATGCATTTTTCTACTGCAAGTGCATGTATTTTGAATTCTTTTTATTCAGGAATTTCAAAATGTTGTCTGTGCTCTGATAATGAATTCAAAATGAAAGATTTGGTTTGAACAATCTACTTTTGTTATTTATTAAATTTAGCTGAAGCTTTAATGAGAATTACATTTATTTCATTAATACTCTTGCCTTGTGGTTTCCAGGGGGACCTGAAGCAGTATCTACTGGCCACACGCAGTGACAATGGTCTCCGAATTAATCGTGTACCACCTCTCTCCACCGGACAGAAACTCAACATGTGCCACCAGGTGGCACTAGCCCTTGAGCATCTGTCCAATCACAGATTTGTACACAGAGATGTGGCATCACGGAATGTGATGCTGACATCAAACCTGAGTTTGAAGCTTTCAAGCATGTCCATGTGCAGAGATGCTTATGCATCAGAGTATTACAATATTCACCAGAACCTTATTCCTCTCCGATGGCTGCCTCCGGAGGCAGCATTGGATAATGATTATTCCACAAAAAGTGACGTGTGGTCTTTTGGGGTTTTCGTTTGGGAAGTGTTTCATCTAGCAGACTTGCCGTATTTAAGCATGTCAAATGAGGAAGTATTAAAAAGACTGCGAGTGAGAGATCTTCAGCTGGACATTTCATCAGATCTCTGTCCAATGGAAATTACAGACCTGATACATAAGTGTGTGAATGAGAGCCCCCGTGACAGGCCCCAATTCAGTGAACTCTGTATTTACATTGGTGATATCATAACAGGGGTGCAACCTGGCATGAACAAGAGCTGAGGAAGGTCAAAGTTCAAAGGTCACACCAACATACTGCTGTTTCAACATTTTTGGTTCACTGAGATTTTGTTAGATTTTATTGGTAGACTGTCACACAATATCTGTCTACCCTTCTGTAGGCTTGAATTGGAGATCTGTCTGTCTGTCCTTGCAAAGCAAGAGTAGCAGATCCGTCCATGGAAGGCTTGGCCAGAAAGGGACGGGTGTCCATCTGTCCTTATATAGCTGGATGAGCAGCTCTGTCCATTTGTCCTCAACAGATCAGGAAAGGGGATAGCATCTTGATGTCCTATAAGAATATCAGGATGAGAAGGCGACCCAAGAATTATCTGTTAATAAGGACAGACACATCTGAAGATAGCAATGCAAACAGAAAGCAGATTCATTTGTCTGTCCAGCGACACCATCTGTTTGTTTGTCCTTGCGTGATTGCAGTTCTATATCTGTCCATCTGGCAATCATTGATATTACGTCCAATTTTTATTGTGTATGTAAGGTAGCGCATACATGAAATTACAGATATTGTGTTTTTTGGGGAAAAAAGTGTTTAAGAACAACTTGTTTGTGATGTATTTACCTGTTTGGTCATTCTGTGGGTGACAGTCTAGGAGTATAGGTATGACATACATGGTACTGTATAAAGCACTATGTCATCAGCCATTTCATTGGTCATAAAACTTACAAAGCAGAAGAAATGGCACACTTCCGATAATCTACAAAGTGGAAAATGCTTCAGATATACTACTAGATCATCAGCCCTTTCACAAATACTTTACGTCACACCTCTTGGTTCCATTGCTATTTTCCACCCTCTTTATGTTGTACAGTCTTATTTTAATTAATAAGGTATTATATACTGTCTGTGATTTCCTCAAAGGAAAACTTTTCTTTTAATAACGATATGTTCAAGATGAATTTCCCAAACAGTGGTAGCGATATTCAGATGAAGTTTTGAAGGGGAACAAAGGGTTTGTTATAAATAACATTTGATGAAAATGGCTGTAAGTTGTAAAGTAAAAAAATCATTTTTCATTTGAGAAAGTTTTCATCATTATTAAGAATTAAACATTGATATCTAAGCTTCCAGTAAAAATATATTTAAATTGTTAAGCCTTTATTAATATAATGATTTGATCCTAACTAAGATATTTTTAACTCTCTGTTTCATTCCTATACCTTATGACATCAAGGGAAATATATGATAGTGCATGTTTATGTATTTAACTTTCCTTAGGGAATTTCAATTTAAAACTTTGCAAGATTTCAAACTATCAGTTGTTCACAAGTACAATACATATTTTCTTACTGATCAAACTTTAAAAAGGTCCATTGACCACAGTAAAGAAATGTCCTAATTTGGAAGTCAGTTTCTCATTGGTCGAGTGAGATGACAAATCAATGATATTCTTTTATCTGATTGGATATGAAATCATACAAAATTTTACTTAAGAATTTCTGAAAGTCTGTACATTTATGATTTACATTGAAAATGTAAAAGTCTAATGTGTTAGTATTATTGTTATTTATTATGAGTAGTCTGTTATTGTTGCCTTGTAGATTCTCTAGCTATAATGAAATCCGTGTCGATAGAGAAGATTTTACTTTGTACAGAAACATTGGCTTTCTGTGGTAACTGTTCAGCAACATTGCCTACACCAGTTTCAAGATTGCAAAAAAAAAATTTGAAAAAAATTGCAAATTCAATGCATTTCATTTAATGCACTAATGTTAGAATATGTTTTAAATTTTATCAGTACATCTATGCAAATTTTAATCTGGCTTAATATTCGCTTTTTAAGGAATATATATATATGTGTGTTTTACATTGCACTAAAAGTATTGCCTTAAACAAAGTGGATTTTGCAATTTTGTTGCTATGGCTACCACAGAAATGGCGGATGTTGAGACAGTTGATTTGTATGTATAATCAAGTGTTTGTTCCTGTTGAAGCTTATAATGTGTCGAGTCTGGAGTTTACGTTGAATTATAATTGTCAACACCTTATCAGAGGCCCGTGATATGTATGTATAGAAACATTGTATAACGATGGATGTGAACGTCCAAAAGTCCCTAGCTTTACCATACAACGTGTGCAATACTACGTATAATACTGTGTCTGCTGCACCTGTGTATGGATCTTGTCGTTGATGACTTAATTTTTGTTGGAATTTTATTTTCAAATACTTCTATTATTCAGACAAACAATACTCAAGGAGGGAAACTGTAGTTCATACTCTGATATATTCTAAAAACATTTTGCTCACACTTTATGGAAACTAGGTTTTGATTGTGCTAATATTTCAGACCTGATATTCATAACAGTAAGCATATTGTATCTTGATTAGGAAAAGGTCTTTTCTGGATTGCTTCAAGAATAAAGGTTTATCAGAACACAGCACAAGATTCCTTTATACCTAGAAACAGATTGTTCTGATGTATCAGATTTTAATGGTACCTATAACAAGTTGTTCTGATGTATCAGATTTTAATGGTACCTATAACAAGTTGAGATCTATTAATTCAGCAAAATGTTTTAGTAGTGAAATGGTATGATTTTGACTTTAAAACCATGAAAACGTTTTAGAAAAATCCTTACCCAAAAAATTACAAAGTTGTCGAGAGTAAGTATTTCCTATGTCTTTCATATATTATTATTATAATGGATATTATGATGAACCCCTGAAGTTTAATCTCAACCTACTGGGTGGTTGTGAAACATGCTGTTTCTTCTTTTCTTCCAAAATATTCCTAGAAGTATATATAAGTTTACGTAGACATGAGGCTCGTGAGTAGATGGAGAGGGTACTAGGGGTGGGGTTATAAAGGGGGCGGGGCTATGAAAAGGGGTGGGGGGGGGGGTATGTTTGGGAATCAGGGTACAACTGCCTTACTTACATTTAGTAGAATAATGTGGAGTAAAATATTTTTATTGTTTTTGAAATAAAATTATGAGAATTTTCAGCTTCTTTTCCCTTGGCTGTATATTGCTAAATAAGGTTATTGCTGCATTTACTTAAAAGAATTATAGTCATATATCATCTTGTGCTAATGTACCATAATCTGTGTAACTTAATCTTTAAGTTTATAATAGTTTTGAAGGGGAAATAACGAGAACAAAATGCTACTTTGTCTGTCTTTGCATTTTCATTATGTAATAAGATATGGCCATTTTCATAAATTCATGAAACTACGTCATTTGGTATGAATGGAGAACTGTGATAAAGAATTGAAGTGAATCAGTATGAATGAATTTTAAATTCAACTTTTAGATGAATATTCATATTTGTTTTACAAAAATTGAACATTTTTTTGCATATTCATTTTCATGTCTGCCAGCTGTATGAGAATAATCAATTTCATAATATGCATCATGATCATTTTGATGAAAGTTAACTACAAAATACTTTCTTTATATCTTGTAGTAATATTGGTATAAATGTGGAATTCAGTACTTATTTACAACATACATATTCATGAATTTAGCATAATCATAATATTTAATTTGCATATTCATGATCTTATGTGTCATTATATCAATCATTTCTCTTCACCAGTAAATTCAGACAAAGCTGCAAGATTTTTGAGACATCACAGCTTTTCAATGTATTTTGGTGGATCATTGGATGTTTGTAACCCACCATGTGGATTAAGAATATCTACGCCTCTTAGTTTTGTTTAGGTCCACCAGTGTCAAGCATTAGGGGACAATATTGTTGTTTTTGGCTGGCTGTGAGTTAGATGTGTATTGGTAACTCATGTTTATGTTAATTAGAAACAATAGGTCTGGTTAGCTTAACTCGTATCCTATGAAAGTGATCTTTATTGTAATGAAAAATTATAAAAAAAAAAAAAGATATTTGATATACACATGTTAAACAAAATATAACTCATATCTTGGAGAATTTTTGTTTAATTAATATCTTAATCCAGATTATCTTGAAAAATAATGTAAATTGTTTAATCCTGTAATGAATATCAGATACATAAGAATTTATCATAAATCTTAAAACTTTGAAATGTTTTTTCCTAGTGTTGGGCTAACCAGATACATTGATCGAGTCTGAAATGGAATTGGCTTTACTACATATATATACATTGTATCTATATGTACAGAGTTATTCCCCTTGAGAGCTACAACACTTTATCTATACAGTGACTCAGGATTTAGGATATGGATGATATGATCCTAAATGTTATCTGTCATAACAGTCTTGTTAGGATATCGATACTTTGATCCTAAATCTTCTATTTACTGTTTCGATATTGATGCTATGATCCTAAATTACTGTATATTGTAAGGATATAGATGCTATGGTCCTAAATTTACTGTGTATTTTTAGGATGCAGATGCTTTTATCCTCAAATTTACTGTGTATTTTTAGGATATAGATGCTATGGTCCTAAATTTACTGTGTATTTTTAGGATGCAGATGCTATTATCCTCAAATTTACTGTGTAATTTTGGGATACAGATGATCCTAAATACTGTGTATTTTTGGGATACAGATGATCCTAAATTAACTGTGTATCGTTATGTCTTTATGGAATTGCATCATCAAATTGCTGGCTATATTTTACTGTTTAATAAAACAGACCCTAAAGTTAATGGTTTTGTGACTTATTTCTACGCTCCCGTGTGACGGAACATATCATGGTGTGTGACAGCTTACTGAACATCAATGATGAAACATAAAGACTGGAGCATCACATCCTTGCCGTTTTTCCTTATATTCACCAAACTTGCTATAGTTGTGTACAGTGGGAAGGAAGGATGTCACATACTTGACATGCCCCAATTTAGCAGAGTTATGACCTTTTGTTAATTTTCGATACCAAATTTGGTCTGAAGCAAAACTTCCTCATTATTTCAACTATGTTCACCAAAAATGCTCTACTTATGGACCTTTGGAAGGCAAACTGTAGCATACAAACATCCCATCTCCAGATCCACTATACATGAGTTGTGGCTCTTTATTAAATTTCCTTGATTTATCCAACTAATATACCGGTACATTTGGAAGGCAGAGTGTCACACATCAATTTCCTGTCCCAGTATAATAGAGTTATGGAGTTATGGCCCTTCACTATTTTAGACATATTACTTAACATACTACAATGAGACTGTGGATACTTCATGGCAGGGGCCCAATAGGGAAAAATATGTCATTAGATCTATGAAACCCTACTCCTTGAGTATGGGTTTATATATTGTAACAGCATCCTTTGCCTTAGAGGATTCAACATTGTATGAAAGGATGACATAAGGCCCTGTTGATGGCAGAGGTTCAGGACACTATAGGGAAAATATGGGTTAAATATCTTTATAATCCTACTACTAGAGTATGCTCTAAACTAGAGAAGGTGCAAGGAGATTTTAACCTAATTTGGTCCGTAGGATCCTTTGGGCTAAGGGGACTCAATGTTGTATGAAAGGAAAGACAGCATCAAAATACAACATTTTCCTAAAATTTCAGTTAATTTATAGCCACAGTGACCTTGACCTTTGACTTAGTGACTCCAAAATCATTTGGATACCAACTACAGTATCAGAGCTAGCCACAGGGCCACCATCTTGTCTTGGGAGATTTACTTCACTACGCTACAGAAATCTTAGTTACCCCAACTAGTCACAAAAAGCATCTCCTCTCTAACTGTGCACCAACATGAATCTGATCATGAAAAGAAATTTGCAGATGGGCTCTGCCATATACAGAAATATCCATCGCAGCTTGGGCTCTGCCATATACAGAAATATCCATCGCAGCTCTCCCTGTAAAAACTGGCTGTACACAATACAATTCAAATGGATCCCTCTTAACTGTTTTCTGGATATAAGGTCAATGTCGGCGACCAGATAGCTCAATTGGTAGACCATCTGTCTTGAGTTCGGAGGGTCCCGGGTTTGACCTCGGTCTGGCTGTGCATTTTTCCTCTCCTGTTACAGTGGTGCCTGTGACCAACCTCGTTTCAAGCTTTTGGTGTATACTTGGCAAGGGGGTACCCGAATCTGGGTTGTAATAGTTCAAGTTGTCTTCAGGGGCGAAGACTTAGAAAAAGGAGGGAGGAATGTAGCGGAACAGGACTGGGTCAGTCGTCGGCGACCAGATAGCTCAATTGGCATAGCGTTCATCAAGAGCTCGGAGGGACCTGAGTTTGAATCCTGGTATGGCCGTGTATTTTTTCTCTCCTGTAACATAAACAACAAAACAGAAGGTTGTCTTGATGTTCAGACTATATTTTAGTTTAAGACATAGACCAGCTATTTAGTGGAACATAACAATGTATATTCTAAAATTAAATCAATTTTATGGTTTCAGGCTATGTTTTAGGAAAACAGGTACTTCATGTTACTACATTTCTCCTGCTTGATTTTTGACATTTCCCAAAAGGATATTGACAATATCGGTTTCATTCAAATTTCCAGAAACCAAAGCTCAACAAGAGGCCCAGAGGGCCTGTCTCGCTCGCCTCAATATGTTTAAAGTAATTGGTATGAAGTAAAGATATAGCACTCCATGGGAGGTGTTGTAAGTACATATAACATTTCAGAAAGATCCATCCAGTAATTGAGATAAAGCGAGAACAAACTTCATACAGAGCCCCACCTCTATGGGGGGTCATACCACCCGTTTATCCAAAATTGAGACACCTTGGCCCAAGGATGCTCCAGACTAAATAAGGATAAAATCCCTTAATCCTGATGGTCGAAGAAGGATTTTAAGATTTAACCTCTAATTCTCCTATTTGGCCCCGCATTTCTGCCCCCTGGGAGACCACACCCACTGCTTATACAAAACTGAGTCTCGTTGGCCCAAGAAAGCTGCAGACTAAATTAGGATAAAATCCCTTAATCCCTATGGTAGAAGAAGAATTTTAAAGGTTTTACCTCTATTTCCCCATTTGGGCCCCGCCCCTCAGGCCCCAGGGGGGCTACACCCACCGTTTATACAAAATTGGTTCCCCTTTACCAAAGGATGCTCCACACGAAATATGGACCAAATCCTTTCATTCCTACAGAAGAAGAAGGATATTAAAGAATTTGCTATATTTCCACTATTGGGCCCCTAGATGGGCCAGACCCACAGTTTGAACAAAATTGGTTTCCCTTTACCCAAGGATGCTCCACACCAAATATGGACCAAATCCTTTCACTCCTACAGAAGAAGAAGGATTTTAAGGAATTTGCTGTATTTCCCCTATTGGGCCCGCCCCTAAGACCCAACGTTTATACAAAATTGGTTCCCCTTCACCCAAGAATGCTTCAGACCAAATATGGAACAAATCTTTTCATTCCTACAGAAGAAGGGTTTTAAAGAATTTGCTTTATTTCCTCTATTGGGCCCGCCCCTAAGCCCCCAGGGGAGCCACACCCACCATTTATACAAAATTGGATCCCCTTCCCCCAAGGATGTTTCTGACCAAATATGGAACAAATCTTTTCATTCCTAAAGAAGAAGGTTTTTAAAGAATTTGCTTTATTTCCTCTATTGGGCCCGCCCCTCAGCCCCCAGGGGAGCCACACGCACCATTTATACAAAATTGAGTCCCCTTCACCCACGACTTCTCCAGACTAAATTAGGATAAAATCCCTTAATCCCTACGGTAGAAGGATTTTAAAGGTTTTACCTCTATTTCCCCTATTGGGCCCCACCCCTCAGCCCCCAGGGGGGCCAGACCCACCGTTTATACAAAATTGAGTCCCCTTCACCCAAGAATTCTCCAGACTAAATTAGGATAAAATCCCTTAATCCCTACGGTAGAAGGATTTTAAAGGTTTTACCTATATTTCCCCTATTGGGTCCAGCCCCTCTGCCCCCAGGGGGGCCACACCCACCATTTATACAAAATTGAGTCCCCTTGACCTAAGGATGCTCCAGACCAAATTTAGTCAAAATCTACTTGGCTGTTCAGGACTAGTATGGTTTTAAAGGAAAAGTTGACGGACGGACGACGGACAACATACGATGGACGCTGCGGTATGGCATAAGCTCACCATAGTCCTTCGGACCAGGTGAGCTAAAAAAACTGCACTATAATGTTAATTTTATCCTCGTATTTTATATCAGAACAGAAAAAAGATGATATTTTAATACTTTGAATCAGTACCTCATATCATTCAAAATGACTAACTTGTAGAACTTGTGTGCCAAGAAAGACAAATCTTGACAACTTTTCAGGCATGGATCCAGGGTGGAGTTATGAACGGACCCAGAACCAGTTGTAACTGGTGAAAGGACATTGTACCAGGTCTGGGGTAGGAACAGTCCTGAAAATTCCTCTAGTAGACGTCCCTGATTAGAGCTGTCGTTAATCACTGCTTCACTGTCAGTGTCATCCCGATGTCTGGCCCATCCTTAATGTTCTAACCCCTAACCTGGAACCCTGCTGGGGATGCATGGTGGATCATTCTAAGGGAGGGCCATACTCACAGGTTCATTTGCACAATGTTTGGTTAAGATAGGTCTGGGCCCAGTTCTTCAATAGGTGATTAGCTTATTCAGTGATTAGCACAAATCTGTTTTTGTGCATCTTTAAAACACCATTGAATTGGTTACAACATTCCAGATATGAAAAAATGAATTTACATACAAAATTGTGAGATTTTACCTTGTACAGTGTATATTGACGAGGTTTTGCTATAACCACCTTTTGATCAACTGGGTCCTGATGTAACTTGTCAAGAAGTTGAAGATGTCACAGCCAATCACAGGACAAGATTGCTATTATGGATTTTTAGTTTTTTAAAACGTAAACCAACTTATCACACATTGCGGTACAACTTGTGTACATGTATATTCCCATTCAAAATCAGGTAAACTTTTTCCTCCACCTGATGGAAAATCCTAAAGTTTGTTCCAAATTCTTTGTACAACTTAATCCATTCAGGTATGACAAGATTTCCAGAGCAGCCCATACTCTGGAAATCTTGTCATACATCAATATTCAGTGAGTGATTTCTTTTCATAATCAAGAAATCTCTTGATCGCAAAGGCTTCTTATTATTTCTTATCCCGAAATACCAGCATTCAAATTAGACTCAACAATCATATATTTTCTGTCCTCTTCACATGAATATTAACTTATTACACAACACAATTGATTTTTCAACAGAACATGTTTAATCACCTTCCACAATATTGTATAATACACATGTAAACTATAACAATACTAAATATAAAACAAATCTTTCGCACAAATATATCTAACAGCTAAATAAATGTCCTTGTTCCACCTCTGTAAGTCCTGATATATAAATAATTTCTATACAAGTCCATATAAAGAACCATATAACTGTTCAACTCAAAGAATGTATTCAGTGACGGATACACAGCTCTTGTTAATGTCATTTAAATAAAGCTTGATTATATAGTAAATTAGTGAATTAACAATAAATTAATTTCAGAAATTCATAAAGATATTTTTCAAAGATATGAATGAAAGTTCATAACTTAACTCATGTGTATTATAATTCCAAATAGTTACTTGTAAGAAATAAGACAAATGAAAGTAATTAACTCATTCACCCCTGAAGAAACATTTGAACCCTTCTAGTTCAAAGGTTGGAATATAGTTCATTATGAATTTCAGGGGTGAATGAGTTAACTTAATCAACTTCAATTTTAACTTAATCTTGTTTTGAACAATCTCATTAAATGACTTGAAAAATACTTTCTGAAGCTTTAAACCACCTGCCACATTATGATGATATGACATCACATCAAGAAGACATTAAATCCGAGACAACAATGTCAATAATATCTTATCTGTATATACAGGATTATAAATATAATGATACATGGATCAATGAGTCTCTGTTACAACCATTCCACCTCATTGGTCATAGGTCCATTTTCACAAGACCTTCGTTGGGCGTCCGGCCCAGAAGTCTTATCCAGCACTGCACTCAGATGACCTTACATTATACATTATTCATAATCATTTTTACCCTCTAACAAGAGGCCCAGACAGCCTGTATCGCTCACCTGAAATATGTTTAAAGTTATTGGTATGAAGTAAAGATATAGCACTCCATGGTAGGTGCTGTAAGTACATATGAAATTTCAGAAAGATCCATCCAGTTTTTGAGATATAGCGAGAACAAACTTCAAACAGAGCCCCACCCCTATGCCCCTAGGGGGATCATACCCACCATTTATACAAAATTGAGTCCCCTTGGCCCAAGGATGCTCCAGACAAAATAAGGATAAAATCCCTTAATCACTACGGTAGAAGAAGAATTTTAAAGGTTTTACCTCTATTTCCCCTATTGGGCCCCGCCTTTCTGCCTCCAGGGGGGTTAGACACACCGTTAATACAAAATTGGTTCCACTTTACCCAAGGATGCTTCATACTAAATTTGGACAAAATCCTGTCATTCCTACAGAAGAAGACGGATTTTGAAGAATTTGCTATGTTTACCCTATTGGGCCCCGCCTCTCTGCCTCCAGGGGGGTCAGACACACCGTTTATACAAAATTGGTTCCCCTTTACCCAAGGATGCTTCATACTAAATTTGGACAAAATCCTTTCATTCCTACAGAAGAAGAAGGATTTTAAAGAATTTGCTATATTTCCCATGTTCCCCAGGGGGGCCACATCCACTGTTTATACAAAATTGAGTCCCCTTTGCCTAAGCATGCTCCGGACCAAATTTAGTCAAAATCTACTCGGCTGTCAGGACTAGTAGCGTTTTAAAGGAAAAGTTGACGGACGGACGACGGACGCTGCGGTATGGCATAAGCTCCTTTGGACCAGGTGAGCTAAAACTTATCCATTTAGAACCCTCTAACCTAGTCAATTGTAATGAAAACATGTACCATATTTTTCAAATCATAATTTCACATCCAAATTTACATAGGTATGAATTCGAACATTTCATAAACATAAAAGTACATTTATGATCAGAAAAAGTTAAAAACAACCTGTCTGTCTCATCAGTCATGTGAAACTATTACATAATATATATGTTGATAAATTGTAGCAGATTTGATTTTTATAACCAGTTCCCTCAAAATTATAATTAGTAGAACATGTTTTTAAAATAATCCTTGTACTTATTTTCACCTGTTACTGTTATACACATGTATTTGCTAATTTATGCAAGGGATTTAAATTCATGAATTTTTCAAGTCAATATTATTTATGAATTCCAGCAATTTGCGACTGCTTGCACCAACTTAAATAATCTCTTCTACAAACTTAACATAACACTAGTAATACTAATTTATAAAATTTCATCTTTGCAAATGCATTCTGGATGAACAATTGTATACATGCATATATATATATAGTATGCTTAGTATAGGACAACAACAGCTATATATTCAAATTTATTGTGATAGTTGCTGCTTGACAATAGACTAAACAGGAATTGTAGAACAATTTTGAGGATTTCTACACAATGTCAAATTTGAGGACCTGGCCCAACTGAGTCAAGAAATATCTCAACTCATTGCACTGTCTATATTCTATATTCAAGGCTCTGAAATGTTTCCTTTGTCCAATTCACATGCATATTGTTTTAAAATCATGGAATATTCATGTTATAAATCAGCATAACAGTCACCCCATCTACATCATTCCTTACCATCACCCATCTACATCATTCCTTCCCTTCCCCCATCTACATCATTCCTTCCCATCCCCCATCTACATCATTCCTTACCATCACCCATCTACATCGTTCCTTACCTTCCCCCATCTACATCATTCCTTACCATCGCCCATCTACATCATTCCTTCCCATCCCCCATCTACATCATTCCTTACCATTCCCCATCTACATCATTCCTTACCCTCACCCATCTACATCATTCCTTACCTTCCCCCATCTACATCATTCCTTACCATCCCCCCTCTACATCATTCCTTACCATCACCCATCTACATCGTTCCTTACCTTCCCCCATCTACATCATTCCTTACCATCGCCCATCTACATCATTCCTTCCCATCCCCCATCTACATCATTCCTTCCCATCCCCCATCTACATCATTCCTTCCCATCACCCCATCTACATCATTCCTTACCATCTCCCATCTACATCATTCCTTACCATCACCCCATCTACATCATTCCTTCCCATCACCCCATCTACATCATTCCTTACCATCACCCATCTACATCATTCCTTCCCATCACCCCATCTACATCATTCCTTACCATCCCCCACCTACATCATTCCTTACCATTCCCCATCTACATCATTCCTTACCATCCCCCATCTACATCATTCCTTACCATCCCCCATCTACATCATTTTTTTAAAGTAATCATCTACGACATGTACAGGTAGCATTTATTCATTAAAATGAAGTAAAAAGACATATACTTGATATTTTTCTTACATAGTCAATCTTACATGATTTTTTCAAAGGCATCTATTTTTTATACTTTATCATTATTGAATATAAGAACATTAATATAAGTCAATTATAACAAAAGTCCATAAAAAATATTTCAGACTTAAGTTTTGCTTTATGATTTTATATAATCTGACACCCTGTGGAACACAACAAATTGATCAGATTAGACAAGTGATCAAAATACAACAGTCTTATTTGGGAGTTTTCATTAGTGGGATTCCAACACACTGAATAAGACAGGATGTCGGAATACTCAGGGGTTGGATTACAAAGGTTTCACTGTACATTCTACAGCTGACAACCATATTTTGCCTTGAAATATATATTTTTTATACATGATTGATAAGAACTAAACAATTTTTTTCTTAATCAGAGAATGAAATTCCTTACAGTAAAACTCTATTGTAAAACATTTTATGTTTTAGACAGAGAATGGGTCTTTGGAAAACTTCATAGCACCATATATATCAAATTGGAAGATAACACAGCTGTACAAAAACTGTGAAAACTACTATTATATCCGATAACTTTAGTTCAATAATTGCAGAGATTGTGTTAATATTATATCTACGTTCATCCTCGATATCCAGGGGTTACACTTACTTTTGCTCTCTGCACCCCTAGAATATGTCCTAGCAAAATTGAAGGCAAGAAGACAACTGTTTGATTGGTCTCAGGTGGAAAAAAATGACAAATCCCTTGGCTGATACCTGTCCTTTAAAGATTACAAAGTAGTAACACCAGACTTCAAAGCCAGTCATTTTTTAACCTTACACGACCGTGAGATTCTTTTAATGTACATCAAAGGATCAAACTAACCTTCTCGTCTCCTCAACAAGGTGGCGGTACATGATGCCTTCAATTCCAGGGGTGCTGAGAGCGAAAGTGAGCGTAACCCCTGGATATCGAGGATGATCTTATTAAAACACAGAAAATGCAAAAATGTTATTCACGACACTATTTTAGCTACAGTCCTAAACAATAATGGCGCATTTAACATGTGACTAGACTACTTAATTATTGTATCATATGGTGAAATACAATTCCTATGTTTTGATAAATGCTGTAGAGGTCTATAGAGGTGGTATTACTCACGTATTAATACATCACTTTTTATAATACCCAAGCTGTAAACACTGAACAAGGAAGAAACAAAAAAAGAAATTCAAATATAAGAAAAACTAATCTTGATTTGCAAATAAATCTTTCCTCTAATGGGATTTTCACAGAAAATGTAAGATCAGAATTTTGATTTATACATGAAAATAGTATTTTGTGCAATTTGAATAAAAATGATAAGGAAAAGCTTTTCTGCTTTTGACATGGATCCTATGTGGCAAAAAGTGTACGGTAAAATTATAATGTGGAAGTATTGTACAGTCCTTGAAATACAATGTACCTATATATAAATACATTGTATATAATGTAAAAAATATACAGTTAAGAAAAAAGTCAATGAAAGAAAATTATGGAAACTATAAAACATACATTTTGGTACAACTAAAATAAATAACTGAAATAAAAAAATGAAAAGTAAAACAAATATAAATATATATATATTACACATGACCAGACCTCATAAATTATAAATGAACAAGATAATAAAACTATTTTACAGTTAAGTTTCCTACTGGTCTAAAATACAACATCAATCTTATTACTTAATCACCTCTTAATTTCATGACTTGTCAGCTAAATATTTTCTTTGTTCACTGAAAATCTGGCCATGGACGGACAGACTACAACTAGAAAGTGCTATTTAGTAAAAATAAAAAATACTTTAACCCTATGGAGAAATTTTCAAGAAAATTTCCTGATCATGACTAGACAACGGACATTTTGGCAAGACTTACATGCAAGAAGCCAGCACTTTAAAAAAAATACAAAAATCATGATTACCGGTAAAGTAAACAAGGCAAAATGTAACAAATTAAACGAGCTGTATAACATTTCTGTTGTATTTATAACAGTTCCAGATAAAACAACCTCACTTTATACTTAAAAATTGCAAAACCTTCTATGGTGCAATGTCCACATGTGAAGAGATAAATTTAAACATCAATGTAATTTCAGTATGCATTATTTTTACATTAACTAATTATGTAAATGTAACAGAGAGAAAACTAAAGCAACAGCCAGACCAGGATTGAACCCTGACCTTTAAACTCTATACAATTACTGAACCAACTCAGTGACCTTGTCAAGGACAAACGACCTGGTCCAGTTCCATTACATTATTAATTATATTACATGTATATATCTACAAGGTGACAAGTATCAAATTTGTACCATTATTTGTTATCACTTATATAATTATCACAAATAGTTTAAATGATCCCATTTATATTGAAGGCTACGAAATAGAGACTTAGCCAGATTTCAATGACCACTTTGAATGTCTCATTGAAAATGTATTCAATAATAACATAACTTTACTTTAATTAATCTTTAGGTTCAAGAGTTTAATCAAGACATAAAAACAACTGAGTACATGTTTGTTATGACAAATAATAATAGCATGTGGTATAAAACGGTAAAAACCGAAATTCTTATTACAACATTTCTCACTTGTACCTTCAATTAGAATCAAAATCCATTAGTATAGAAATAATTAGAAGGTTGTTAGATTTATTTAACACATTCTTAACAAATGTAAAACTTAGACATATACTTTGCTATAAAAAAATATTTTTTAAAGACAAAAATACTAGATTTTAAACTGAGATGAACAATATATAAACTTATGAACTTAGAATATATATGTACAACAAATAACTTAATAATCGCACCTGGAAGGCACCAGAAGATTGAAACACACTACATAAACAATGCTTACAAAAATCTCTCTCAATTGTCCCATAAATAGAAACTGTAAATTAGTAGATAACATAATGAGCTAGGTGAACATTATCAGTTTTATGGTTGCACACTTCCTGCAAGGAAGCTACACTGAAGAAACAAGCATGTTTCATTATTGACACTTCTGTGCTCAGGAAAGAAAAACTTTGGCCTTGCTCATGTATAGACCTAATAAATAACAATCTACAATTTCAGTCAATCCCTGCTTACTTCATAACCCATTGGGCAGCAAAAACACGTGTGCATTTCTCACTTGATGCCTATATCTGGCACTTTTGATGGTAGATATATCTATAAATGTTTATAATAGCCTAAAGTAAATGCAGAACATAATAAATTTGATAAAACCATATCAAAACAAAAGTACAAAACAATGAAATACAACAAAAATATCATTTAATATGAATTACAGAACAACTGCAATTCACGGTCAATTTAGGCTTACAGTTATCCCCCTTGCATTGGGCTTCATCACTATTTGTAAGTTATCTCAAGTACATGTAAATTACCAGTCGAGGGCTCACTTCTTTGGCAAATAAAACATGCTATTGTAGATGTATATATAAAAGTACATCTATATACACTTGAAATCGTAACTGTTTGACTGGGCATGCATGCTAATGCAGGCAAAGAGGTCGAAATATTTCAATCCTTTTTCTTTCCTGTAGTTTACATAACTAATCTACTATTCTGAAGGCGTTCTGATGATATATATGTTGAACTCAGAAGGATGGATAACATATCAACTCATCAAATCACTTTTGCTTCAGTTGAGTAATAAAAGCAGTTGCCAGACCAACAGTTTCCAATTTTTACTATTGTGGAAGAAATAAAATATGCCTTTTTTTTAAAATAAAAAATGTGTTACCAAACAAGTCCTTATTTTGAAAATTTGACATCTCTAACTCAAAATTTGGTCAAATATAGTAAGTAACAGTTGTAATCAATTTTAAAAACAAAACTGAAAAGAGCTCTGGTCATGGTCACTGTTGCTGATTGCCCTATCCCTAAAACATACAAAGTCTATAAAGATTTGCGAGTGGATTAAATAAATGTATCTGCAAGATTTTTTTCCTTCAACTTAGGGATGGATGAATTATTTGAATAAATTTCATACAATTTTTACTTTCTTTCTTAGATGTGGAAATTTATAATGACAAAGTGGTAAATACATTTGTAGAAACCAGTTATATATTTCAAAAGATTAAAAAAGTTCATAGAGGATGCTTTCATTGTACATGTATCTAGTGATACTCAGAGATAGCCAAGAAGTTGAAAATTATTGATGAATACATCATATGCTAATTTGTCAGTCCAAGATGACCTTAATAACTCTGTGACCTCAACATGGTGACCTTGTAAACAGGATCCTGTCATGATAACCTATTCATAGTGATCTCGTTGTGAATAAGTTAAATATAAGATGCTCCTCTTCAGAGTTAGCAGATGGATAAGTCTGTATGCGGCAGTGCAGGACAATAATGATGTACAACAATTCTCATCGCAGTATGAATTCATCGTCAGTCCGTATGGGCAGTCTCCAGTCGAGCTGGTCCTAGAAATAAAGATGAAAACTGATCAACTTATTTGTTTTCTAAAAGACAGGAGACAGGGAGGAATTCTTCAAATGAGATCAAATATAGGGAGTAAAATCTTCAAAGAGTAATTTTGTCCCCCTCATGGAGATAGTTTCTTTGTTGGAGGGGAATCCGCAGTCTACAGTACAATGGAAGAGACTTGATATATATAGTTTGTAATGTGACAGAACAAATATTAACTTGGTTAATGATACATTGAAACAGCTGTTACAGGTTTAAAACCTACTGGTAATAACCCAGATCAGAGTATGAAATATTGATTATGCTACCAACTCTTCAACATTATTGGAATTTAGATTAGGTTTCTCATAATGAGATATCTGCGACAGGTGCTTGAATCAACTGGGCTCTCAACCTGATCAGATATAAATGATTTGTAACTGGAGAAACAAGAGGTCTAGAGGGCCTGCTGCACTCACCAGAACTGTTATCATGAGTACACAAATAAGATTTAAGCAATCTAAAAAACTCCTGTAGATAAGTTAATCATCGAAAAATGTCTTTGACCTTTAAATTGTACATTAACAGTACTGTATGTTGGATAGGCCTAGCTTGTTTCTTTTTCATGTCAATATAATAGAGTTCTGTTAAATATAATCTCAGCAATAAAATGAACTTTGAACATAATTCAAGAAGGAGAATTCATGTGATGAAGTTTTTAACCCTTTTATCCTAGCCAGCTGCATCGTGACCTTGAACTTGAAGGTAGGTCAAGGGAATTAGATTTTAAAAGTGTTTAAAAGTGTTTTTCCTAGTGTAACCCATGTTGACATCTGACTCTAGGCAGCTCTCACATGTACAGCTGACCTGTAAAACCTGTATCAAAGATTTGCATTGCAGGTCTGCTGTGCATAACATACTCAAGTATACATGTATATCATGGCTCAGCGATGTTAAGTTTTTGAACATATCTGACCACTGTGGCAAGGTAATTTATGTGATGACACTTTACAGAACTCTATCCATGATTCACGCTGGCCAAATACCAGAATACCTCAACAATATTATAAAATTATTTGCACTGTTGTTCTACATAACATGTACCTGGTACTCAAATAACTTGGCTCTAGACCTGATGATTCTTTAATTAGATAATATTGCTTGAACTATGAAAACAAATTGATCTCTGTGACCTATATAAGTACATTTTTATTATGTAGATATATAAAGGTCAATTAGATAAGGGCTCTTAATAGAATTCAATCCCAGGCACCTACATTGTACTGGTCAAATAGCATTACCGTAGCTAGGCTAAGAAACTTACGAGGAAAAATGTATATTTCCTGTTTATCCACTAGTACTACAAGTGTACTACCAATCTATATGGCTAACCTTTGACTGGTACGTATAACCCGTCTAGCAATAACAGTTGACCTTTGATCTAACTCAAAACATTAGAAAAAAAAAGAATTTTCCAATGCAGGTCTACTTTACATTTTCAAGTGTTATGGTTCTAGGTAATTACTTAAAATTGTTGCTACATTTTCAAGTGTTATGGTTCTAGGTAATTCCTTTAAGTCTTTAATATATCTGACATATATGACCTTGAAAGCTAGTCAAGGTCAGTCCTATAAGTAAAACTTTATTGAACATGCACTCTATCCAAGGTACTATTGAATTGAAAAGTATCAGGATCCTGTGATTTTCAATCTTTAAGAGGCTGTTCAAAGAAAGAAGTTACCACGGCTGACGATGGATAGATGCGTGTTTAAAATTTACGCTGCATCATACCATGAGGTCAGGTGTACATGTAACAGAGCCATAATTATACAAGAGGCCAAATGGGCCTGAATCGCTCACCTGGTTTTAATCTCACACTTGTAATCTTAAAAGTGGACTAAAATACAACTACAGGCAGAATACCAGTGTTTGATTCATACAAACTTATTAAAAGATTTAAACATACGACACCTGTGACCTTGAATGTCGAACAAGGACATTAGGTTGAACAGAGTTTATAGTCTTCAATTGAACCCAGCATGCTTCTCGCAAAATATCATTACCCTGGACCTTTTGGTTATACAGAACAAATCATTTAAAGATTTAAACATTTATTGACCACTGTAACCTTGAGTATGGGCGAAGGTCATTCATATGAACAAACTTGGTAACCTTTCATACCAGCATGATAATGGCCAAATATCATCACCCTTGGCCTTTTGCTTATTAAGAAGAAGTCATTCAAAGGTTTTAAACATATTTGACCCCTGTGACCTTGAATATAAGTCCAGGTCATTCATTTGAACAAACTTGATAGCCCTTCATCCCAGCATGTTACTTGCTAAATATCATCACCCTAGGCCTTTTGGTTATTCAGAAGAACTTGTTTAAAGATTTTAACATATTTGACCCCAGCTGTGACCTTGAATATAAGTCAAGGTCATTTATTTGAACAAACTTGGTAGCCCTTCATCCAAGAATGTTACTGGCCAACTATCATCACCCTAGGCCTCTTAGTTATTCATAAGAAGTTGTTTAAAGATTTTTTAAGACAATTGACCCCTGTGACCTTGAATATTTGTGAAGGTCATTCATTTGAACAAACTTGGTAGCCCTTCATCCCAGTGTACTTCTGGCTAATTATCATCACTCTGGGCATTTTGGTTATTAAGAAGAAGTTGTTTAAAGTAAAATATTGACGCCGGACGCCGCACCACGGCATAAGCTCACTTGGCCCTTTGGGCTCGGTGAGCTAATAATGGGACTTGCTGGACAGCTAAAACCTGGCTACCTGGGCCAGCGCTCCATTCACACACCCACCTCCTCTTTCTAAGTGGCTTTTGCCCCAAAGACAGTTTAAAACTTCAGTTTTGGGTTTCAACTAAAGAGGGAAATACAAATTCTAACCAGGGACCTCCGAAATCAAGACAGATGTCTGTACATACTCTAACCATTTTAGCTACCATGGGCCAGTTACCGAAATACATATATACATACAAACTCTGAACATGACGCTCTAACCAACTGAACTACCTGCAGCTGGTTGCCAGCAATTGACCCAGTCCAGTTCTGCTTCATTCCTAGCTGCCTCCTTTTTCTTCGCTGCTGTAGACAACACATAGTATTTACAACCTAGGTTCGGGTATCCCCTTTGGCTAATCAAGCAAACAGCAAGTACTTGAAACAAGGTTTGGTCACAGGCACTACATATACTGTGATAGGAGAGGAAAACTAAACAGCCAGACTGGGATTCAAACCTGGTGCCTCTAAACTATACACTGGGAACAAACCTGCGACCCCCTGCAGCTTCCCAGTCCACCACTCTACCAACTGAGCTAAAGGGAAATTCCCTCAATAGCCCAAAGCTAGAAGGCGACCGCAATGGTAATTAAAATATGAAACATACATTACTTCCCAATTTTTTAAAAGTATTTCCCCTCGAACACCACAATTACCCAGGTGCTAACTCCCTGTCACCATTGGGAAGGCCACGGACACCAATATTAACGGGGAAGACAGTAGCGTGCTTCCATTGGGGATCAAACCAGCCAATCCAGCTAAGTCTGCTGCTCTACCGAATGAGCTAAAGAGAAATTCCCTCTAGCTCAAACCTATAAGGCAACAGTAATATGATGATGAATTATACTTAGTATATGCCACGTGTGCTGCAGCCCTCCCCGAGCCCCCCTTTTATAAATTAAAGTCTTCTCCCCTGAAGACACCCCAGGATCAAGGCCCTTGCATTGCCAAGCACATATAAGGTGACAGTACCCAAATTGGATCACCGAACTAGCATTTTATTAATTCATTGAAAAATCTGAGGAGGAATTGTAGTCATTTATGGTTGTATCAAAGGAAGAATATCGATGGGTGTTCTAACAAATGAAATTAGCATCCGGGGCTCACTTGAGATATTTATAGACTGCTCTGAAGTCACCAATCAGCGTCTTCGGTTTTTGCGAATGTCGGGACCCAAATCGGATCAAAACTTGAATTTTGCAGTATCTTACACTTCAAATGAATATTTTTTGTCAGCATATAACATATTAACATTTTATGAAGACCTTTAGAATTTATGTGACAAAAAGTATTTCAATAGTGTGAATTTATTCCTTCAGTCCAAAACATAATGCATTGTCGTCGCACACGCCATTTTTTTAAAAGCGAAATCAAAACACTGACATTTGAGTTTGAATTACGTTTTCTCATGCTATTTGAACTTACAAACTAATCTTCTGTAGACAAAAAATGGTGCATGGCTATCTATTCTAAGACAATATCAGTGCTATTACCGATTTGTTAACACATTCATTTATTTATAAGTATTTTTGCAAAAAGTGATCGGATTTAGGTACTGCTTCCTTACACCCAGTACTTGTAAACATGTCCAGTTCAGCTACACCAGTTTACTGTCAGTTAGACCTCCAACCCAGTGGCAGTGCCATGGGCTAACATATATAAACCGATTATATATTTCATGTTTCTGATTATAGTACTAGTTTACCTATCAAAGTAGATTAGTACAGTAATTGTCTCATAGATTAATAAGAGCGAAGCTCTTTTCCGGTAACATGTGTACAAACAATTGAAGGCATGGTAACGTCAAAATACTATGCTTCCAAAATCCTTCGTCACGGAAGTAGCTAGTATAGAGTTACCGCGGTCCTATTTTGTTCGATGCTGTTTAGCTTTGCTACACATTCTCAAAAATATCTCTTTATTTGATTTTTTTTCCTGAATGTAAATTCATGACATTAAAAATTATAGAAACTGAAGCTTCTTTCAAATTTTCAGTCTTTTCTTCTCTCCTATCGTGACCCAATCCGAAGTATATAGTAACTACCAAACCAGACGGAAATCTGGATATGTTTGGGCTATTGTGATTCTCTTTTTACACGATTTAGAGGGATCAGGCAAAGTATGTCATGTCGGAAAATAAAATTGGAATTTAATCATCAATATACTTAACTTTTATAATAACAGATAATAACAGTTACATTTGATAAACAATACATCTTCAAATATGAAGTCCCTCTACGTATATGGGGCCTCACTCTTTCCACAACATTACGCTGAGGCCATGCATAGACGGGGCAATTAAATGCAACAGTACCAAATGCAATGGTGTTTTCTTTTGAACTGCATAATTCAGCCAAATGCTTTTCTTTACTTATTATTAATTTTACATTTATCGCTATAAAACGAATAAATAGATACTATTTTAAACAATGTTATTTAGAAAATAAAATTGAAAAAAACAGCATTTAGACGCTTCTCTCGTTTCAGGCAATGCCTGTTTTCAAAATGAATGATTTTGCCCAGCAACAGATTCAAGTATATTATAAAAAAAATACAGGTACATTTTGTATGTATTAAAATGGGTAATGTTATGATTCAAAAATTATAGTATACAGGTCCAGTACACTCTGCCGTTTGAGCTATATATAGCTGTAAAGACCTATAATAGCTCTATTGACCTATCTGAAATAGGTCTTTAGAGCTATTTTCATGTGATTTTCTTTTCTAAGGAAAACGAAACAAAGTCGCTTTTAAAATAAGATTTATCATTATGATGATAACAAAAGACATCAAATATAAGTATTCTTTCTAAAAAATAATGATGTAAATAAATCAAAAATTAATACATTTATGAAAAATGAAAATAAACATCGGACTGTATGCTTTTTGTAGTCAACATTACCATAAACCTTATTGTTTAATGCGACTTTGCTTTGATTTAATGAGATTTGAAATCTGAGAAAATATAGCTCAATATAGCTATAATGTATAGGTGAATATAGCTCTATATAGGTCTTTATAGCTATATAGCTCAATCGGCAGTGTACTGGACCTGGTATAGGCCTACTATCGAAACAAATGTACGAGCTGCGCTCTCTCCAGGCCATGCCGGAGTCATATTATCATATAAACTAAAAACAACTAATATTGTCGTACCTTATTATGAAACTATATAATAACAACACTAGTTAGACGTTGTAGTCGTAGGGACACTGGAGGTTTCGGCCAATGTCGTTCCATTGACCAGGTCGCTAAAACCTCCCTCTGTCTCGGCTCCTGGACTTAGGGTGGTCGCCGTCTTCAGCTCAGGATCCCATAGTAAACTGTAGTAAATAGCCAGCACAATAGCTGCCAGTGAAACGGACAACACATACGCCAGAACTGTCGCTAGCCGAACCCACTTCTTGTTTGTTTTAGCAGCCATTTTGTTTTTGTTTTTGTCGGCAGAGAAACTGGATCCCTTCATCCCTGGGCCTGAAGCATTTCGTGTGTTCTCGTCTTTCTCCATCGCTGAATCAAGTAGTCACGAAAAGTCAGTGATTTTTTGGCAACAAGCTTATGTTATTGATTTTATAACAATCCTATTATGTAATGTCCAGGTTTTTCAACACAAGCGGATGTGATGTTTAGATGCTGTTACACGGCTGTTGGACGGCTGTTCCAGCTGCTGATGTATCTATTTTTAGCATGTATCTCTCTATTAATCAACCAATGGGTAGGCCTAGCTGAATCCGTTTTATCGACTATATATGCCTGAATTAATCAATAATTTGAGGTATATGAAAAGAAGTAAGCCTATATATATGGCTTCGTTATGGCAAACAGCATTTATATATCAAAGATATGATTTAATAAATCATGGATCGACATGTGTGTCAACAGCCATCAAAGTTGGGCACTGGTCATTACTACACTAGCCTACTGTCTACGTACTGTACCTGTTACGGATATTGTAGACAAAAATATCTGTTACATTTTTACTAATGAACTTTCACAAAATTTCGCAAATGAAAATGTCAGACCAATATCACGGACTTAAATCTAACCTAATGCCATACCAATATTAACTTTGTCTGAGTTTTAGAACACGGGATTACATTTTCAAACTATCAAAATTCTCAGGAAATATAGTGATACCAGGGACTTAGATAGCAATTAGTGAATCTAATTCCGTGGTGATACATATTGTGGTGCAATTAAGGCGATGATTATTTTAAACTGTAAATTTTAAATTCAATAGACACAACTAGATTCGATAGAGCTAGGATATGCTCTAATTGCCAGTGTTTTAAGGTACTTAGTACTAAAAGAGTTACATTCGGAGGTACATTAAGTAGGCTGAGTTGTTCAGAAGAGTCTTTTTCTTAATTAGATAAAAAGGATGAAATTGGCGAGTCAATGAAGCTTGATACGCTATTGAGACTAAAATTAAGGTCATCATTTTATTTTGAAAGTCGGAGATTAATAAGCAACAGTGCTAAGGTCAACTGTGTCAGAATGTTACGTCTCTGACTGCAGGTACATGCACATTATATGGAGGCTGAAAGACCGTTCAATCTCAACCCTCGGGGTAAGATTCCTAAGCTGTCAAACATTCGGCAAGCCTCGTGTTTGACAACTTAAGAATCTTACCCCGGGGGTTGAGACTACCCTGTCTCGCCCCCAAGGGGGTGAACGATTCTATTAGTCTCACCCTAGGGTTGAGACGGGGGGATTCCCCTATTCATAATAATGACATGACGTCACTTCAACAATACAATGACGTCACGTCAACAATCCATCAACGTCACGTCAACCCTGAATTTAGCATGTAACGTTATCATTACATTGTGTATATGATATACAATGGGAGAACAGGGTAAGAGAAAAAGAATCATTCATCCCCTTGTGAATGAGATAGGGGAATTTCAACCCTCGGGGAAAAAATCTTAAGTTGCCAAACACTTGGCAAAGCCTCGTGTTTGGCAACTTAAGAATCTTCCCCCACGGTTGAGATTCTCCTATCTCACCCAAAGGGGGTGAACGATTCTATTACTCTTTCTACATTATACTCGAAAACTCCACAAATAACTATGGAACAGTTTCATCTGTGACGTCATAATACATTTCGTATAAGCAGTACTCTTACTCTTACATACTCTTAAGTGCATACGTCTCTGATAGACTGCGGCATGGCTATCACAATCACCTAGAAGATAACGGTTAAAAACACACACAAGATTAAATTTTGCTTATTACATATATGAATCTGGCATATAAGGGAAAGACAAATGCTAGTGGACCTCTGCAGGCTATCGCTAAGTCTAGAGAGCCCTGTTGCTACAAACACACGCTAATCTTGTTCTTGTCAGATTCCTTATAAAGTGATCATGTAAAATATCTTATATGTCCTGTTATTAATTATCATATAATAAAGTGCAAAACTAAGGTCCGTATACGTTTCAATTATACTTGTTTCATTTTGTATCACGAAACAATTAATAAATGACGAATAAATTAATCTACGCAGAGACATATCAAGTCACATATACGTAGTCTAGGTCTCTGATCTAATACTATATATACAACATTTGATATAGCGCCCTATCTAGCTAACATAAGCCACTCTAAAGCGCTTTACAGTACATAGCAGTGGCGGATCCAGAGACCTATCTGGGGGGGGTTCCAAATTTCCTGGGGGGGGGGGGGTCCCTGTTGGAAAAAATTGAGGAAAATGGTCAAAATATATGATTTTTAAAGAAAATTCTCAGGGTGGGGGGGTTTCCTGAAGCCCAAAAAACCCCTCTGGATCCGCCACTGCATAGATATACAATTAATACACTTAATACAATTAGCATTTTTTTTTTGAGGAATTCGCAACAGCTGCCTTATCAGGCGCTAACTACTAGTCCTATGCCACCTGGCTAATATCTCCCTATGTGTGTACGTCTGCGTGCACGACAACTCGAATTTTGACAGAAGTCGCAGGCTTTGATTTTCATGAAATTCTGTACACACACCTCTAGCAGCAATTACCAACTGCTGTGTGCTTTTGTATTGAACGCCAGAGCTGTCTAGGATATGGAGTAAGAATCAAGCCCTATATATAGACCTAGCCAAACGACGAAAATCCGGATAGGTGCATCACCGTTTTCTTGTTTTGAGGCGTTAGTCTTTGCTCCATCGCAAACCTGGACGTGTGCTAGAGAAATGGCTTCGTGCGTGCGTGTGCCTGCATTTTCGTAATTCTTAGTCCAGATGTAAGTAACAATAATATTTTGTTATGGTCAAAAATACGTATTCTCTATCTGGTATTAGTTTTGAATGCATTGTACTCGAAAGAGCTATATATAACGAGTAGAAAAGTTACGAGTACTTGTGGAAGGGAGGTAACTCTTTCGAAATATAACTAACTCGTTTGTCATATTTTACCTAAATGTAAAAAAACGGATCTTTTGACATTGGCTATAATTTGTGAAATATTAACACGATGCTATGGTATCTATGCTATTAAAATTATTATATTTATAATTGATACATCTGTAATAATATTTTAAATTATGCATGAATGTGCCTGTCGCAAGATAAGAACCATCAGCAAGTTTGTTTAAAAATTAATAAAAACCCTGTCTTCTTCACAGCTCCTTAGGAGTAGGAAGCTGATAATGGTTACAGTATTAACTACCTTCTATAAACTAATGTCATCATGGTAAAATATTAGCTAGCCTCCTGCTGATTCAGCTGGGAGAAGTTCTCTTTAGCTCAAACTTTAGTAACACCACAGCCTATAGTATATCATGGCTGGACCAAACTGCCTGTGAAGCAAGAAAGGAAAAAGTTTGGAAGTGGACTAAATACCTTCACTGTAAAACACCTATAAACTTTGAAAACTACAAATCTACAAATATTGCCGTGACCCATGTAAAACTTGGGATGAGTAAATTCTTTCCTTGAGGGGAAGTGTGTTTCCTAGCACTAATATTAATACCCGGCCGGGTATTAAATCGATCACTTGCCTGATAATGGTGCAAGCCATGTGTGAATCACACAGGGGTGATTTTAGGATTAATTGATAGCACATTGGTCCACATCCATAAATAGGGTTGTAGTATGAACTATTTCTGTTGATATCCTGTATAACTTGAAGTTTAACTCTGCCTAAAATGACGTTAAATTATCAAGTTAATGTAGCAAGCGCAATCGAAATCTGAATTGACCGCCATGTTGGAAAGTTCGTCTCTCCCTCCAATATAGGTCAGACGTGTATATATGGTTGTCATGACCAAATATGGAAATTGTAGTAAACATGGCGGCATCAGTAGTATTACTACATTTGGCCATGCAGGATAATTGAGATAACATCACCCGTGATCTGTCATGGCAGTCGTTTCTAATTTTTTTCCCCCCAAGATTGACTTGGCTAATTTTGTGAAAGTTATTTTCATTGGCAAGGATTCGTTTTTAGCTCACCTGGTCCAAAGGAGCGTGGTGAGCTTATGCCATACCGCAGTGTCTGTCGTCCGTCGTCCGTCTGCAACTTTTCCTTTAACACGCTACTAGTCCTGAACGGCCAAGTAGATTTTGACTAAATTTGATCTGGTGAATCCTTAGGCCAAGGGGACTCAATTTTGTATAAATGGTGGGTGTGGCTCCCCTGGGGGCAGAGGGACGGGCCCTATAGGGGAAATAGAGGTAAAACCTTTAAAATCCTTCTTCTACCGTAGGGATTAAGGGATATTATCCTAATTTAGTTAATTGGAGCATCCTTTGGCCAATGGGACTCAATTTTGTATAAACCGTGGGTCTGGCCCCCCAGGGTCTATGGGGCAGGGCCCAATAGGGGAAATATAGCAAATTCTTTAAAAACCTATTTCTTCTGTAGGAATGAAAGGATTTGGTCCATATTTGGTGTGGAGCATCCTTGGGTTAAGTGGAACCAATTTTGTATAAACCCTGGGTCTGGCCCCCCTGGGGGCTGAGGGGCGGGACCCAATAGGGGAAATATAGCAAATTCTTTAAAATCCTTCTTCTTATGTAGGAATGAAAGGATTTGGTCCATATTTGGTCTGAAGCATCCTTGGGTGAAGGTTAACCAATTTTGTATAAACCGTGGTTCTGGCCCCCTAGGGACAGAGCCCAATAGGAGAAACATAGCTAATTATTATTTAAAATCCTTCTTCTGTAGGAATGAAAGGATTTGGTCCATATTTTGTATTAAGGTAATAGGATTGTGTCGCCATTTCTCAGTAGAATTTATTCAAATTTTGTAGTTATATTGCTTTGAAGTAAAGAAAATTTTCTGCCACAAAAAAAATATAGGTTGTCAGAATTTTAAGGATTTTAAATGGAAATTTATGTAAAAAGGATTGAATTTTGAAAAAATTGAAACACATTTTTGTGCAAAATAATGTCAATAAAAATGATACTAACATAGATTAGTATTGCATTACTTTATATCAATTTCATAAATGCTGAAATTGTGTAAAATGAATCATCTATAAACGATTAAAAATTGACATTTTATAATAAAACCATATACACATAGTAATTGCATGCAAGAGTTATCGTTCTTGAAAAACTTCACAGTAGTGAAATAGGTAGCCGGTTTCCTGAAGTACAGAAAAATGGACACATGTGACTCATTGATTAAAAAACAACTGAATTAATGCCTGGATTGCTTTGCAATACTTTAATATTGAAAGAACACACTGTTCTGTCAATAATAAGCATACAATATTCATCAATTTAATATTAAACATTAGAATATGCGGAAATTGTGATACTGTCTCCCTACATTGGATTTTCAACTAGGGATGTACTTCCTATTTCCGTTTAGCAATACACTCCTATGACCTTAACATACAGTGTGGCCCCTCTTGGGGCAGAAGGGAGGGGCCCAATATGGGAAACATAGCAAATTCTTCAAAATCCTTCTTCTTTAGGAATGACAGGATTTTGTCCAAATTTGGGGCCCTTTTTGAAAAAAATCTTGCTATATTTCAAGTACTGGATGGATCTTTCTGAAATTTCATATGTACATACAGCACCTACGATGGAGTGATATATCTTAACTTCATACCAATTATTTTAAACATATTCAGGTGAGCAAAACAGGCCCTCTGGGCCTCTTGTTTTTTTCTTATATGAGGCATGAATTATATGTAATCTTACAGATTAGCATTCATGATTTTGCTCCATTCAGTTGGCATAGGACCACTTCATAGCTCTGCATGATGACACAGTGATTGTACCATGATGTGATCAATTATTTTCCCATAGTTCATTGTAAGCAATATAATTCAACTTTCAAAAGGAGGGGGACCGTTATTAGAACTCCATTTGATATCCATGATATGTTTGAATACAGTAATTATGATCATAATTAGTGCTGGGTAATTACAAACTAGTGGAATCCTTTTAATTTATTTCGGTCAATACAAGAATTGAAAACTTTCCAAAAGTGATTTTTTTTTAATAATGGGTTAATAATACCTACCATTAACCTCATTAAAGGTCAATAATGGTGTCACAGGAAAACTGCTGTAGATATATCATGAACTTGAGCTATTTGCAGTGTATTCTTTTCCTTTAGAGTTCCCTCCCCTCATTCCCACTCTGTCATCACAGTGATATATGTAGCTTTTACAGATGATGGGGACTGAAAATGTCTGCAGTGTTAGATGAAATCACCATCATATACATATATTTACTTGTTGATGTTCCTTAACATATGATGTCAGCTACAAAACATCCTCGATATACAGGGGTTACGCTCACTTTCGCTCTCTGCACCCCTGGCATATGTCATAGCAAAATTGAAGACACACGGCTAGCTATTTGATTGGTGTCAGTTTAAAAAAATTTAAACCTGACCAATAACTAGTCCTTTGAAGATTACAGAGGAGCGACGCCCGACTTCAAAGCCAATAAGTTTTACTGTTTCGCGACTGTAATCACGGAAATATCATGGATCTTTTTCAATACAATGTATTTCAGTATACACCGGTCTAGGTTGACTAGGTAAGTCAACCTTGACCTTTGTCTTTATGTTGGTGCTAATTTTCATAAGTATATGTAGTGATTGGATGTAATAATTGGGAAGTTGGGGAATTCAATATGTATGTTTGTGTTCATCAATGTGAAGATTATAGGCAATAAATTGTGTTTAAATATTTCCAGTGATGTAGGTTTGTTTATAAACCGCGAGATTCTTTGATGTGCATCAAAGGATCGAACTAGTCTTCTCATCTCGTCCACAAGGCGGTTCACGCTGAGCCTTCGATTTTGCTATGATATATTCCAGGGGTGCAGAGAGCAAAAGTGAGCTACAAAAATAAGGATATTTCCTTATAAGGGTAAACTTTTGCATTAGTTTGTCCACCAATCTTGTGTACATTGTAACGTCATGTTCCTATTGTAATGTAATGCCATGTAATTGTGACGTCACAACGTTGTCTTTTCATAATAAAACTAAAGATCCCTGTAAAGGGTGAAAGCTAAGCAGCTATTTTTCTAGATGGTGGTTAGATCTTTATATATTTTCTATACTTGCCTTTTCTACATGGACAATATATATTATATACCATATATATGGTACCAAACTGGTTATTGTTAAACCTAACGAAAGGTAATTAATTGTCCGCAGTTTATGTTGATTCATAATGTTATTTACAGGAATCGGGACACTCTCATTAATGAATGATGAAAGATGGCTTCAAGGATGAAAAAGAATGTTGAGATTTGGAAACAGCGGGAAGAAGACCATAAACAGAAACAGCTAATCAATCCATTCTCTGACTGGGAAGGAGCTTCACACAGACAGGCATTGAGCAAGGATGATCCCCACTACGGTCGACCAGTCGAGGGGACGAAGACGGAGTTCCGTGGTAAAATGGCAGGTGAACTTATCAGTGGCGAAGTGATCGAGCTCTGTGACGTCATCGCAAATATTGGAGAGAAACAAAGTAACGGTGTGTACACAGTTTCCTTCGGTAAATTATTTGAAGCGTATACATTAATCTCCAACAAGCTCGTGGGTATGCTGATGAGGGCACGGAAACAGAAACTACTGCACTTTGAGGGTGAAATGTTGTATCAGAGGAGAGACGATGATGTGATCATAACATTGTATGTTCTGCCAAAAAGATCAGACTAGAAATGACACTACATGTTTTACAAAGCTAATTATTCGAAGAATTGATTCGGCTTTTACAGAACTGAAAATCAATGGGTGCATACACAAAGCTTTTAAAATGAATACCAGTCCATGCAAAATTTATTTAAGCATTGAACTGTTTTTGTATGGTATTTATGATCTATTTGAATGACACAGCTTTGCAAGCAAACAACATAATATGCGCTAGCGCATTGTGATTTGTTTGCTTGCAAAGCTGTCATTCAAATAGATCTTGAATACCATACAAAAACAGTTCAATATTTATATTTACATTTTCTCTGCCTCTTATGTTCTTTTTTAACTTATAATTTATATCTAAGATTAAAAATGTCCACACAATTTCGTTAAATAGTTTGAACAGCGTATTGTCGCGTGCTGATTGGCAAACAAAGTAGTACTTTGAAATTTTAACAAACACTTCAATTTTATTCCACGATTCAGTATCAATACAATTGCATATGATATGTCTATAGGGTGATTTAAGTTTATCAATAGAACTCTGAGCTGAAAGTTAGATTTGAAATTGTTTCGATTTTTCCCCGGAACAAATTTCATGCATGGACAAATACAGTGAACACTGTAAATCCGACCTTGCCCTCCACGAGGAAGTTATTTTCGGAAGTTAACTTTTCTCTTTGCTCAATTTGTGAAGAATCCAGGCGTGAATTTATTTGTTGATTGTATGGGAACCTGACAACAGTCGGTAGATTCTATAACAACCTTGTTATTTGACATGTCGTCAGAAACTGAGGAATGGTGGATGCGAGACGCATGAAACTGATATCGTTTAAAGTGAGTGATCTTGCTACAGAGCACAGGTTCGTTACAAATGTCTGAAATGTGTATGTGTGCTGTTACTCATATCAGTAGGTCTGTAACATATGTGTCAGTAGGTCTATATAATACGTGTATTTCAGACATTTGTAACGAACCACTGTTGATTAGTGCAGTGTAACAGACGATATTTCTGATAAATTGCATGAGCGTTAAAATTGTTTCCATTGCCGGCATTGGTGATTTCAACCGATGTGCATTTTGTACGATATTGCAGACCTTGGTCTTGTTTCGTTGTAATAAAAGTGTTTTTTATTTTTTTTTAATTTTGCACATAAATTTACAATTACATTGCCAAATCTCACAATGCCCAGCGATATATTTCAGCAGCCGTCATGTTTATTTATATTGGATATTGTAGTTCCGGTCAGTGTTGTATTAATACGCTAAGAATTGTGTCTCGTGATGCATGGTAATTAAAGTCCCATCAACGACACAGCTTTCAAAGAGGCTATATAGTGACAATGCCATGCAAATGTAAATATTTCATTTTTATACGCCTATCGAAGACGGGGACGTATTATGTTATCACGTGAGCGGGCGGGAGGGCGGTCGGGCTCGATATCTCAAGTAATTATTAACGGATTAACTCCAAACTTCACAACAAGGTTAATTACCATGAAAGCTCTGACAAGTTTGATAACCGCCATTATCCTATCATAATTTGTGGAGTTATGCCCATTTACTTGCCGAAACAGTGTCCGCTCGATATCTCGAGTAATTATTAACGGATTAACTTCAAACTTCACAACAAGGTTAATTACCATAAAACCTCGGACAAGTTTGATAACCGCCATTATCCGACAGTAATTTGTGGAGTTATGCCCCTTTATGGACTTTCAGAAACAGTGTCCGCTCGATATCTCATGTAATTATTAACGGATTAACTTCAAACTTCACACCAAGGTTAATTACCATGAAACGTCGGACAAGTACGATAACCGCCATTATCCGACCATTATTTGTGGAGTTATGCCCCTTTATGGACTTGCAGAAACAGTGTCCGCTCGATATCTCGAGTAATTATTAACGGATTAACTTCAAACTTCACAACAAGGTTAATTACCATGAAACGTCGGACAAGTTTGATAACCACCATTATCCGACAGTAATTATTGGAGTTATTCCCCTTGGTTTCATTAATGCGATGCATGCGTTCCATGATGTTGTATTGCACTCATTGATCTACCAGTTATGTTGAATGATTTCTCTTTTAATATCAATTACTCACAAATACTTCATATATTTCAATCATACAAACAACTGCTCATTCAATATGTGACGGGTGTATTATATACCACTCGTGGTAATCTTGTTACCGTTTACTTTTCCTTGTTTACACGATAACTCAAACAATTGTTCCTTGATTTTTATGAAACTTCTTGGTTGTTTCATTAACCTGAATGCTTTGAATGAGTTCTAAAATTGTGACATTTAAACGCTATTCAGCGGAGTATTGTCCCTTTTTCATTCCCAAATAAGAGCATTCCGTCGAAAATGCAAGAACTTTTTAATTATTTGTTCAAGATTCCTACCTCAAAGCCAGGGTTCTAGTTTTAGTAGTAGTGACATTGACCCAGAAAGTGTAATTCTAAAACACAAAATAGCTTACGCCATAAACACTGTACCTGTAAATTTTAATGAATGGCAAGGTCACAGTAACAAACAAAACAGTGGCAGTAAACACATATCATATGTCACTACCTGCTTCCAATATATCAATACCCTTCCGAGGGTCCGACGGGCGTATCATGCTTCCTCGCAGTGCTCTTGTTTAGCTAGCAACTGTACATGTATGGTCTGTTTTGTATGAAAACTTATCTGAACTGATTCTATCAGAAATTCAATTTCTGACATCTGAATAAATCCTAGTGCTGCAGTTGATACTTGGATTAGAAATTGTTTCTTAAATATGTAACAATTGAATTTAAAAGATCTCAGTGCTAGCCATTTAAAAAAAAATGGAGCCACCATCAAGAGATTAATTTGGTTACACACAGGAATGTGAGACTTGTAGAAAAATGGGAATACCTTGCAATGTCTTAGTTTGATAGGAAAACTTGGTTAATGCAACCACAGGATCTGGTAAAAGATGAACAAATCACAATCAGTAAGAAAACTCTAAACACAAGTTAGTTTTTGAGACAATTTTGTTCTGAATGTACTTAGGCTGATATATCAGTACTGCCAGGATCACCAGCTATAACAGGCATTTCAGCTAGCAGAGTGTTTGCTTAGCAGATTTAAATCACTATCACAAGTTTGTTACATGAATGTTTTGAGACCTGCAATGCTGGCCAAGGGGATACTCAGATCTCAGTTGTAAATGGTAGTGTCTTTTGAAGACATCTACATGTATTGTATAAATATTACATGTACCAATATAGATACACCGAGGGGTGTCCTTCCAAGAGTTCATGTACAGGTGTATAATTATAGTCTGGTTTATTCAGCAGCTGCAATCCATAAGTTACATCCATTATCTATGTTTTGTTCAATGTTGGAAACCTGTTTGAACATTTACAATAATTATGTCTTTTTTTTTTTACTAAAGTTTACAATCGAAAATATAAAAGAAAAGGGTTTATTGTTTTACTATGAATATGTAAATTATACTAAATTTACACCTCACAGTAAAGTGTGTCCTCAAGAATAAAGACACAATTAAGCTCCAGCATGTACATTATTGTGTCGCCTGCGAAAAGCTGGTGACACATAGGTATTGCTATGTCGGCGTCGGCGTCCGAACAGAGGTTTTCGTGCGATAACTTGAGTTTCCTTTGGCCGATCAAACTCAAACTTCATGCAGTGCTTCCTTACTAAAAGTGCTTGCTTGGGATTACTTTTCAGGTCCGAAGGTCAAAGGTCAAGGTCACTGTTACTATAAATAGAAAATCTGTTTTCGTGCGATAACTTGAGTTTCCTCATGGGCCAATCAAACTCAAACTTCATGCAGTGCTTCCTTAGCAAAAGTGCTTGGTTGGGATTGCTTTTCAGGTCCAAAGGTCAAAGGTCAAGGTCACTGTTACTATAAATAGAAACTTCACTAAAACTGTATACTGGACGGCTTCGATCTACCACTTGACCCACCGTGTATACCTCTGAAATGCTGTCTTACTCCAAATGTTATTGACAACACTAGCTGTTTGACATCATAATCCACAAGTTTATTCATTTATTTATGGGAAACCATCTGACAAATCATACAAATTAAACTTGGAATTGAGACAATGAGTATCCATAGCAAGTTCCTTAAAACTCAGAGTATTCTTCCCAGAATAACAGATTATATAACAAAATGATGCCATCCAAAAACATAATCTATGATTATTGCTTACTTTTAACATTATTTCTTGAAATGAAAAGTGTATCTATTTCTTCGTAATCTCCCAGCTTCCTGCGCAGGCGACACATCCACTTCCGTGGAATTCTTGTATTTGAGAATGAAATGCATATATAACTCATGCTCTATTTTAATGCATTGTATATGATTTATCCCATAACCTAGCTCTGGGTCAGAGAAAGGCTTGATTTTCTCAGAACAGAAGGCATGTTTTGAGTACTCGCGAGGAAATTTTATGCAAGATTTCACATCATAATGCAAGTATTCCATCAACAGGTATATCATGGTGATGCCACACCCTGTGAGGTTATTTCATTAATAGTATCGGTAAAGTAAACCATATATGGACTAGAAGTAAGATCTAAACCAGTTATGGGATAAACATTTTATGTGGTAATATAAGTAATCTAGTCGGTGACATTTACCTGGTAAATGTAAATTTACGTTGTGCCTCAAAATTGGGGTTTAATTTGAATTACCGTAATACTATTTAATTTATTGAACTAGGATGACAAACATTGTAACAATATCTGTCAAATGGAGGCACGGTAGTCCAGTGGAAGGACGGCGGGCTCGTGCCCGAAGGGTTGCGTGGTCGAGTCACAGCTAGGCACATGTGTTTTATCTTTGAGCAGAATACTTTACTCTGCTTATTCCAGTCTACTCAGCTGTAAATGAGCATGTGGTTGGGCAGAGCTAGAATTGTTGAATGCCGAAATGGCAGCACCGGCTGTATGCTCCCCAGGGAGTTGAGAAAGATATTGGCTGGTTGCAAAGGCCCTATAACCAGGGATAATAATTTGTGAACCGCTTTGTGACGACCTACGAACTAGGTTGTGATAAAGTGGTATATAAGAACCTCAAATTGTTATTATTATAAATGGCTGTTTTTACAGACACTGAATTTGAGTACATGTACAATTGTATATTGAAGATGTTATAAATTGTGTTAATTGTTGATTTATTTGGGTAAAATTGAAAACGTGTACACATACATTGTAACATGTGGTATGCTCGTTTTTTTCAGTTTTTCTAATGTCATCGGTTACTCCTAGTAACTCCAAGGCCACAGTAGTGTAACGGATGCGTGCCTACAGTTCGTTACCAAGTTCCATCTTGGACCCAGTAATTGTTGTAACAAATAAGTGCCAACAATATATACAAAATAATGGCTGTCAATCTGACTCAAATAACTATTACCTAATGATTCAACAAACTACTGCCTCAAATCACTACTGCCTAATCTACACCCGGTAGATATTTTACATTAATATTGATATACCTCTAACACTAATATACAAATGTAGTCAAAAAGCCAACTAAAACAACTGTATCACAAGATATTCGTCACCCTGTATCAACAGTAAATAGCCCCTTATATATAATTACTGCGACACCCGTGACTGTACACCCTTTACCGCGACACACCTTGACCAAGTCGCCCTAGCCACTACGAAACCTATGCCTTGGTAAACCCTGTGTCTTGGTACCTGTCACTCTGTATCAACAGTACGTCGCCCTGTACTGTGATACCCTGTGACTATGCACACTATCCAGTAACACAATTTATTTTGACCATGTACTTTAAAGGAATACAGTGGAACTCTAGCTTATGCAGCTAGGCCCAAACTTATACAGCTTGGTCACTGTTACCTTTTTAGAGATGTTCCTTCTTCTTTGACCGCCAGAGCAAGAGAGAGCTTTTCATCTGGTTGGTTGGTTGGTTGATGAGTTTATAGACTCCTTTCTACGGGCAAAGCCCGTGTTCTGTCGTCTTGAGGGGGTAAGTCTCCAGCTTACCAGGCCCTCGGTAATTCAAAATGACCTTGCCCGTCCAGATCACGCCCTAAGGTCGGTCAGCTCCTTAGACGGGAGCGTGGAACACATCCTTTAAACAGCTTCACTGTCCTCCTATGTGCTTTTTATCTGATGGAACCTCTATTTATATACCTAGCCATCCAATGAACTGCCTTCTTTCATTAGCCCATCAAAACTACTCTTACTTCCTAATTACAAAGAAATAACTAAAGCAAGTCTGTACTAACGATCATTTATTGAACAATGTAATTATATTAACAAAGAATCAACCGTTTCAGTAGTAATGAACGACGAAACTGGGTCTATTTAGGGGATAGTACGTTGTTTTGAGTGGCTACATGTATTCTGGCGATTAGAATATGAAATTTGGTTTTTATTAATTTCTATTCGCCAGTATTGACACGAAAAACAATGTCTTTTCTCCATTCTAACACACCTTGCCGAATATATTATATATCCTTGCTACAACTACGTAGTAAAGTACTCTGTGACCTGTGCGGTTGACATATTATCCTGTAACAGACTGATCAATCAGAAAGAAGCTTTCAAAAGTCAATCATTTGATTCTATCGCAGAATAGAACATGGTCCGTATCCAATCAAAACGTGCATTGCAAACGAACAGTGTTAGAATTGACCATAACATTGGTGAACTTAAGGCTTTTATATATAGCAGGAACTTATATCCACATGGCTCAAGTTGTTAAATCTTTCAAAAATAAAAAAATAAAAGGAAGATGCTGTGGAAACCTTTTAGGTGGACAGTCCTAACACTGATTATGGGGTTATCATTGATAAACTATCTGTTACAGAACTTTTATCTTATAAAGTAGGTATTTGACCTCAGATTTTTTTATTTTTTTTTAAACACAGTGATCCTTCTCTGTAATAATGTAAATTTTGTATTTACATCTCTTGGAGTGATAATGCTATTGCTGTTTTAGAAAAACTCATTAATTTATGCAATAAATTTTGTTTATCCCAAAGTACAAGGTTTTCTATTTGTGCTTTACTCAGTAGGTAAACTAATAAATCACTTGTGATATCCTCGCGTGTCCTGACAAAATATGAGTGAATGTCTTCTAAACACTTTTGTTTATATTTCTAGACAACAATCAAAGGCATTTTTCAAACCTGAATTCCACCATCTTGGCTCCACATGTATATTCTTTATCGTCATTGATATTGTTTATACAGAAATATATTCTTAATTTCTGTGACATGATTTCAGTTAAATCTGATAACATCACAGCAAGTTACATCACAGCCTGGAGCTAATTCTAATGAATTTATTGAATTAAATGTCAATCATTAGCAAGTATATGTATGTATATCAAAACATATTTTGGTGTAACTTATTCGCAATTACTCCACATGGTGCATTTCGTAGCTCCTTTTTAGCTCACCTGCCCGAAGAGCAAGGGAGTTTATGCCATGGCGCGGCGTCTGTCAACTTTTCCGACAAATCGCTACTAGTCAGAGGGGCGGGGCCTAATAGGGGAAACATACCAAATTCTTTAAAATCCTCCTTTTATAGGAATGAAAAGATTTGTTCCATATTTAGTCTGAAGCATTCTTGGATAAAGGGGAACCATTTTGTATAAATTGTGGGTCTGACCCCTTAGGGGCCTGAGTGGCGGGGCCCAATAGCGGAAACATAACAAATTCTTTAAAATCCTTCTTCCTCTGTAGGAATGAAAGGATTTGTTCCATATTTGGTCTGAAGCAACCATATTTGACTGGAAGCATCCCTAATGGTAGTGGAGATTCAAAATTGTACAAATGGTTGAGTTGACCGCCCAGGGGGCTGAGGGGCGGGTCCAAAAGGGGGGAATTTGTCTATATTGCTACTAACGACTTCTTCTGTAGAATTATGCCATGGATATCGATCATATTTTGTCAGAAGCATTCATGGGAGGCAGGGATTCAAAATTGTACAAATGGTGGGGCTGACCCTCCCATGCTAAGGGGTGGGCCAAAAAAAGTTTATTACTTGGAAATGGTTATATACATTTGTGGAGTATAAAGATAAGCATGCACATTTGCTTCCAGGATGGCCTAGGGTCTGGCCCCACCCTTTGAGACATAGTTCCTGGGTCATAACTTTGAAACGCTTGAGATCCCCACCCCAGAACTATATATACAAATGCTTGGCATAAAGAGACAAAAGTAGTCATGGTATTAGAATTGATCCTGGGGTCGGACCGAACCCCTAGGGATCTAGTTTCTGAGTCACAGCTTGGAAACAGTTGAGATCCCCACCCCATAACCATACATTAAATTGCTGGGCATGAAAAATCTAATACAGACATACTACAAGAATTGGCATTGGGGTCTGGCATATTCCCTTGGATTTCATTTGGAAAATATTTTGCCATGATTGCTTAAATATCCAGGTGAGCGATTCAGGCCCTCTGGGCCTCTTGTTTTCTTTATGTATTCTGCGTTAAAACAAGAGGCCTGATGGGCCTGCATCGCTCACCTGGTATTAAACTCACACTTGTAATCTTTAAAGTCGACTAAAATACAGCTACAGGCAGAATATCAGTGTCTGATTCATAAGAACCTATTAAAAGATTTAAATATATGACGCCTGTGACCTTGAATGTCGAACAAGGACATTAGGTTGAAAGTGGGTCAAGGTCATTCGTTTGAACAAACTTGGTAGCCCTTCATCTCAGCATGCTACAGGCCCAACATCAGTACCCTGGGCCTTTTGGTTATTGAGAAGAAGTTGTTTAAAGTTTTTAACATATTGTCTGTCGTCCGTCCGGCGTCACCTTTTTACTTTAAACAACTTCTTCTCAGTAACCAAAAGGCCTAGGGTGATGATATTTGGCCAGAAGCATGCTTGGATGAAGTGCTACCAATTTTGTTTAAACAAATGACCTTCATCAATTTTCAAGGTCACAGGGGTCAAATATGTTAAAGAATTTAAACAACTTCTTCTGAATAACCTAGAGGCCTAGGGTGATGATATTTGGCCAGTAATATGATGGGATGAAGGGCTACCGAGTTTGTGCAAATAAATGACCTTGACTTATATTCAAGGTCACAGAGGGCAAATATGTTTTAAACATTTAAAAAACTTCTTCTGAATAACCAATAGGCCTAGGGTGATGATATTTGGCTAGTAGCATGCTGGGATGAAGGGCTATCAAGTTGTTAAAATGAATGACCTTCATCTTTTTTCAAGGTCACAGGGTCAAATATGTTCTAAACCTTTAAACAACTTCTTCTGAATAACCAAGAGGCCTAGGATAATGTCAGTAACATGCTGGGATGAAGGACTACCAAGTTCAAATGAATGACCTTAACATATATATTTTAAGCTCACAGGGGTCAAATATGTTTAAAACCATTGAATGACTTCTTAATAAGCTAAAGGCCAAGGGTGATGATATTTGGCCATTAACATGCTGGGATGAAGGACTACCAAGTGAATGACCTTCGCCCATATTCAAGGTCACAGTGGTCAATATATGTTTAAATCTTTAAATGATTTGTTCTGTACAACCAAAAGGTCCAGGGTAATGATATTTTTCCAGAAGCATGCTGGGTTGGAAGACTATAAACTCTGTTCAACCTAATATTATAATGTCCTTGTT